>NW_027364410.1:0-237190 GCF_046119375.1 Phyllobates terribilis
CATTCAGTCAGTAGCTTCAAACATTTCTGGACGTTTTTCAATGGCAAAAATCAATGAATATTGTAAATGCACAAACAGTAATATCTCCACATTGCAAGGTGCAATTCTGAAATTTTTTGCTTTTTCCTGCTAATCCTAGCATGATAAAGAAGATTCAAAGATAGTGAGATGCCAGCTCCTTTCATTCAGTCAGTAGCTTCAAACATTTCTGGTATATGAAAAACATGTTTTTCAATGGCAAAAATCAATGAATATTGTAAATGCACAAACAGTAATATCTCCACATTGCAAGGTGCAATTCTGAAATTTTTTGCTTTTTCCTGCTAATCCTAGCATGATAAAGAAGATTCAAAGAGAGTGAGATGCCAGCTCCTTTCATTCAGTCAGTAGCTTCAAACATTTCTGGACGTTTTTCAATGGCAAAAATCAATGAATATTGTAAATGCACAAACAGTAATATCTCCACATTGCAAGGTGCAATTCTGAAATTTTTTGCTTTTTCCTGTTAATCCTAGCATGATAAAGAAGATTCAAAGAGAGTGAGATGCCAGCTCCTTTCATTCAGTCAGTAGCTTCAAACATTTCTGGACGTTTTTCAATGGCAAAAATCAATGAATATTGTAAATGCACAAACAGTAATATCTCCACATTGCAAGGTGCAATTCTGAAATTTTTTGCTTTTTCCTGTTAATCCTAGCATGATAAAGAAGATTCAAAGAGAGTGAGATGCCAGCTCCATTCATTCAGTCAGTAGCTTCAAACATTTCTGGTATATGAAAAACGTTTTTCAATGGCAAAAATCAATGAATATTGTAAATGCACAAACAGTAATATCTCCACATTGCAAGGTGCAATTCTGAAATTTTTTGCTTTTTCCTGCTAATCCTAGCATGATAAAGAAGATTCAAAGAGAGTGAGATGCCAGCTCCTTTCATTCAGTCAGTAGCTTCAAACATTTCTGGTATATGAAAAACATGTTTTTCAATGGCAAAAATCAATGAATATTGTAAATGCACAAACAGTAATATCTCCACATTGCAAGGTGCAATTCTGAAATTTTTTGCTTTTTCCTGCTAATCCTAGCATGATAAAGAAGATTCAAAGAGAGTGAGATGCCAGATCCTTTCATTCAGTCAGTAGCTTCAAACATTTCTGGACGTTTTTCAATGGCAAAAATCAATGAATATTGTAAATGCACAAACAGTAATATCTCCACATTGCAAGGTGCAATTCTGAAATTTTTTGCTTTTTCCTGTTAATCCTAGCATGATAAAGAAGATTCAAAGAGAGTGAGATGCCAGCTCCTTTCATTCAGTCAGTAGCTTCAAACATTTCTGGTATATGAAAAACATGTTTTTCAATGGCAAAAATCAATGAATATTGTAAATGCACAAACAGTAATATCTCCACATTGCAAGGTGAAATTCTGAAATTTTTTGCTTTTTCCTGTTAATCCTAGCATGATAAAGAAGATTCAAAGAGAGTGAGATGCCAGCTCCTTTCATTCAGTCAGTAGCTTCAAACATTTCTGGTATATGAAAAACATGTTTTTCAATGGCAAAAATCAATGAATATTGTAAATGCACAAACAGTAATATCTCCACATTGCAAGGTGCAATTCTGAAATTTTTTGCTTTTTCCTGCTAATCCTAGCATGATAAAGAAGATTCAAAGAGAGTGAGATGCCAGCTCCTTTCATTCAGTCAGTAGCTTCAATCATTTCTGGACATTTTTCAATGGCAAAAATCAATGAATATTGTAAATGCACAAACAGTAATTTCTCCGCATTGCAAGGTGCAATTCTGAAATTTTTTGCTTTTTCCTGCTCCTCTTAGCATGATAAAGAAGATTCAAAGAGAGTGAGATGACAGCTCCTTTCATTCAGTCAGTAGCTTCAATCATTTCTGGACGTTTTTCAATGGCAAAAATCAATGAATATTGTAAATGCACAAACAGTAATTTCTCCGCATTGCAAGGTGCAATTCTGAAATTTTTTGCTTTTTCCTGCTCCTCTTAGCATGATAAAGAAGATTCAAAGAGAGTGAGATGCCAGCTCCTTTCATTCAGTCAGTAGCTTCAAAAATTTCTGGTATATGAAAAACATGTTTTTCAATGGCAAAAATCAATGAATATTGTAAATGCACAAACAGTAATATCTCCACATTGCAAGGTGCAATTCTGAAATTTTTAGCTTTTTCCTGTTAATCCTAGCATGATAAAGAATATTCAAAGAGAGTGAGATGCCAGCTCCTTTCATTCAGTCAGTAGCTTCAAACATTTCTGGTATATGAAAAACATGTTTTTCAATGGCAAAAATCAATGAATATTGTAAATGCACAAACAGTAATATCTCCACATTGCAAGGTGCAATTCTGAAATTTTTTGCTTTTTCCTGCTAATCCTAGCATGATAAAGAAGATTCAAAGAGAGTGAGATGCCAGCTCCTTTCATTCAGTCAGTAGCTTCAAACATTTCTGGTATATGAAAAACATGTTTTTCAATGGCAAAAATCAATGAATATTGTAAATGCACAAACAGTAATATCTCCACATTGCAAGGTGCAATTCTGAAATTTTTTGCTTTTTCCTGCTAATCCTAGCATGATAAAGAAGATTCAAAGAGAGTGAGATGCCAGCTCCTTTCATTCAGTCAGTAGCTTCAAACATTTCTGGACGTTTTTCAATGGCAAAAATCAATGAATATTGTAAATGCACAAACAGTAATATCTCCACATTGCAAGGTGCAATTCTGAAATTTTTTGCTTTTTCCTGTTAATCCTAGCATGATAAAGAAGATTCAAAGAGAGTGAGATGCCAGCTCCTTTCATTCAGTCAGTAGCTTCAAACATTTCTGGACGTTTTTCAATGGCAAAAATCAATGAATATTGTAAATGCACAAACAGTAATATCTCCACATTGCAAGGTGCAATTCTGAAATTTTTTGCTTTTTCCTGCTAATCCTAGCATGATAAAGAAGATTCAAAGAGAGTGAGATGCCAGCTCCTTTCATTCAGTCAGTAGCTTCAAACATTTCTGGTATATGAAAAACATGTTTTTCAATGGCAAAAATCAATGAATATTGTAAATGCACAAACAGTAATATCTCCACATTGCAAGGTGCAATTCTGAAATTTTTTGCTTTTTCCTGCTAATCCTAGCATGATAAAGAAGATTCAAAGAGAGTGAGATGCCAGCTCCTTTCATTCAGTCAGTAGCTTCAAACATTTCTGGACGTTTTTCAATGGCAAAAATCAATGAATATTGTAAATGCACAAACAGTAATATCTCCACATTGCAAGGTGCAATTCTGAAATTTTTTGCTTTTTCCTGTTAATCCTAGCATGATAAAGAAGATTCAAAGAGAGTGAGATGCCAGCTCCTTTCATTCAGTCAGTAGCTTCAAACATTTCTGGACGTTTTTCAATGGCAAAAATCAATGAATATTGTAAATGCACAAACAGTAATATCTCCACATTGCAAGGTGCAATTCTGAAATTTTTTGCTTTTTCCTGCTAATCCTAGCATGATAAAGAAGATTCAAAGAGAGTGAGATGCCAGCTCCTTTCATTCAGTCAGTAGCTTCAAACATTTCTGGTATATGAAAAACATGTTTTTCAATGGCAAAAATCAATGAATATTGTAAATGCACAAACAGTAATATCTCCACATTGCAAGGTGCAATTCTGAAATTTTTTGCTTTTTCCTGCTAATCCTAGCATGATAAAGAAGATTCAAAGAGAGTGAGATGCCAGCTCCTTTCATTCAGTCAGTAGCTTCAAACATTTCTGGACGTTTTTCAATGGCAAAAATCAATGAATATTGTAAATGCACAAACAGTAATATCTCCACATTGCAAGGTGCAATTCTGAAATTTTTTGCTTTTTCCTGTTAATCCTAGCATGATAAAGAAGATTCAAAGAGAGTGAGATGCCAGCTCCTTTCATTCAGTCAGTAGCTTCAAACATTTCTGGACGTTTTTCAATGGCAAAAATCAATGAATATTGTAAATGCACAAACAGTAATATCTCCACATTGCAAGGTGCAATTCTGAAATTTTTTGCTTTTTCCTGTTAATCCTAGCATGATAAAGAAGATTCAAAGAGAGTGAGATGCCAGCTCCTTTCATTCAGTCAGTAGCTTCAAACATTTCTGGTATATGAAAAACGTTTTTCAATGGCAAAAATCAATGAATATTGTAAATGCACAAACAGTAATATCTCCACATTGCAAGGTGCAATTCTGAAATTTTTTGCTTTTTCCTGCTAATCCTAGCATGATAAAGAAGATTCAAAGAGAGTGAGATGCCAGCTCCTTTCATTCAGTCAGTAGCTTCAAACATTTCTGGTATATGAAAAACATGTTTTTCAATGGCAAAAATCAATGAATATTGTAAATGCACAAACAGTAATATCTCCACATTGCAAGGTGCAATTCTGAAATTTTTTGCTTTTTCCTGCTAATCCTAGCATAATAAAGAAGATTCAAAGAGAGTGAGATGCCAGCTCCTTTCATTCAGTCAGTAGCTTCAAACATTTCTGGACGTTTTTCAATGGCAAAAATCAATGAATATTGTAAATGCACAAACAGTAATATCTCCACATTGCAAGGTGCAATTCTGAAATTTTTTGCTTTTTCCTGTTAATCCTAGCATGATAAAGAAGATTCAAAGAGAGTGAGATGCCAGCTCCTTTCATTCAGTCAGTAGCTTCAAACATTTCTGGTATATGAAAAACATGTTTTTCAATGGCAAAAATCAATGAATATTGTAAATGCACAAACAGTAATATCTCCACATTGCAAGGTGAAATTCTGAAATTTTTTGCTTTTTCCTGTTAATCCTAGCATGATAAAGAAGATTCAAAGAGAGTGAGATGCCAGCTCCTTTCATTCAGTCAGTAGCTTCAAACATTTCTGGTATATGAAAAACATGTTTTTCAATGGCAAAAATCAATGAATATTGTAAATGCACAAACAGTAATATCTCCACATTGCAAGGTGCAATTCTGAAATTTTTTGCTTTTTCCTGCTAATCCTAGCATGATAAAGAAGATTCAAAGAGAGTGAGATGCCAGCTCCTTTCATTCAGTCAGTAGCTTCAATCATTTCTGGACATTTTTCAATGGCAAAAATCAATGAATATTGTAAATGCACAAACAGTAATTTCTCCGCATTGCAAGGTGCAATTCTGAAATTTTTTGCTTTTTCCTGCTCCTCTTAGCATGATAAAGAAGATTCAAAGAGAGTGAGATGACAGCTCCTTTCATTCAGTCAGTAGCTTCAATCATTTCTGGACGTTTTTCAATGGCAAAAATCAATGAATATTGTAAATGCACAAACAGTAATTTCTCCGCATTGCAAGGTGCAATTCTGAAATTTTTTGCTTTTTCCTGCTCCTCTTAGCATGATAAAGAAGATTCAAAGAGAGTGAGATGCCAGCTCCTTTCATTCAGTCAGTAGCTTCAAACATTTCTGGTATATGAAAAACATGTTTTTCAATGGCAAAAATCAATGAATATTGTAAATGCACAAACAGTAATATCTCCACATTGCAAGGTGCAATTCTGAAATTCTTTGCTTTTTCCTGCTAATCCTAGCATGATAAAGAAGATTCAAAGAGAGTGAGATGCCAGCTCCTTTCATTCAGTCAGTAGCTTCAAACATTTCTGGTATATGAAAAACATGTTTTTCAATGGCAAAAATCAATGAATATTGTAAATGCACAAACAGTAATATCTCCACATTGCAAGGTGCAATTCTGAAATTTTTAGCTTTTTCCTGTTAATCCTAGCATGATAAAGAAGATTCAAAGAGAGTGAGATGCCAGCTCCTTTCATTCAGTCAGTAGCTTCAAACATTTCTGGATGTTTTTCAATGGCAAAAATCAATGAATATTGTAAATGCACAAACAGTAATATCTCCACATTGCAAGGTGCAATTCTGAAATTTTTTGCTTTTTCCTGTTAATCCTAGCATGATAAAGAAGATTCAAAGAGAGTGAGATGCCAGCTCCTTTCATTCAGTCAGTAGCTTCAAACATTTCTGGTATATGAAAAACATGTTTTTCAATGGCAAAAATCAATGAATATTGTAAATGCACAAACAGTAATATCTCCACATTGCAAGGTGCAATTCTGAAATTTTTTGCTTTTTCCTGCTAATCCTAGCATGATAAAGAAGATTCAAAGAGAGTGAGATGCCAGCTCCTTTCATTCAGTCAGTAGCTTCAAACATTTCTGGTATATGAAAAACATGTTTTTCAATGGCAAAAATCAATGAATATTGTAAATGCACAAACAGTAATATCTCCACATTGCAAGGTGCAATTCTGAAATTTTTTGCTTTTTCCTGCTAATCCTAGCATGATAAAGAAGATTCAAAGAGAGTGAGATGCCAGCTCCTTTCATTCAGTCAGTAGCTTCAAACATTTCTGGACGTTTTTCAATGGCAAAAATCAATGAATATTGTAAATGCACAAACAGTAATATCTCCACATTGCAAGGTGCAATTCTGAAATTTTTTGCTTTTTCCTGTTAATCCTAGCATGATAAAGAAGATTCAAAGAGAGTGAGATGCCAGCTCCTTTCATTCAGTCAGTAGCTTCAAACATTTCTGGACGTTTTTCAATGGCAAAAATCAATGAATATTGTAAATGCACAAACAGTAATATCTCCACATTGCAAGGTGCAATTCTGAAATTTTTTGCTTTTTCCTGTTAATCCTAGCATGATAAAGAAGATTCAAAGAGAGTGAGATGCCAGCTCCTTTCATTCAGTCAGTAGCTTCAAACATTTCTGGTATATGAAAAACATGTTTTTCAATGGCAAAAATCAATGAATATTGTAAATGCACAAACAGTAATATCTCCACATTGCAAGGTGCAATTCTGAAATTTTTTGCTTTTTCCTGTTAATCCTAGCATGATAAAGAAGATTCAAAGAGAGTGAGATGCCAGCTCCTTTCATTCAGTCAGTAGCTTCAAACATTTCTGGTATATGAAAAACAT
The DNA here is from genome assembly GCF_046119375.1 of Phyllobates terribilis. Lineage (NCBI taxonomy): Eukaryota > Metazoa > Chordata > Amphibia > Anura > Dendrobatidae > Phyllobates > Phyllobates terribilis. The sequence continues at coordinate 7,003 of NW_027364410.1, forward strand.
GTTTTTCAATGGCAAAAATCAATGAATATTTTAAATGCACAAACAGTAATATCTCCACATTGCAAGGTGCAATTCTGAAATTTTTTGCTTTTTCCTGCTAATCCTAGCATGATAAAGAAGATTCAAAGAGAGTGAGATGCCAGCTCCTTTCATTCAGTCAGTAGCTTCAAACATTTCTGGACGTTTTTCAATGGCAAAAATCAATGAATATTGTAAATGCACAAACAGTAATATCTCCACATTGCAAGGTGCAATTCTGAAATTTTTTGCTTTTTCCTGTTAATCCCAGCATGATAAAGAAGATTCAAAGAGAGTGAGATGCCAGCTCCTTTCATTCAGTCAGTAGCTTCAAACATTTCTGGTATATGAAAAACATGTTTTTCAATGGCAAAAATCAATGAATATTGTAAATGCACAAACAGTAATATCTCCACATTGCAAGGTGAAATTCTGAAATTTTTTGCTTTTTCCTGTTAATCCTAGCATGATAAAGAAGATTCAAAGAGAGTGAGATGCCAGCTCCTTTCATTCAGTCAGTAGCTTCAAACATTTCTGGTATATGAAAAACATGTTTTTCAATGGCAAAAATCAATGAATATTGTAAATGCACAAACAGTAATATCTCCACATTGCAAGGTGCAATTCTGAAATTTTTTGCTTTTTCCTGCTAATCCTAGCATGATAAAGAAGATTCAAAGAGAGTGAGATGCCAGCTCCTTTCATTCAGTCAGTAGCTTCAATCATTTCTGGACATTTTTCAATGGCAAAAATCAATGAATATTGTAAATGCACAAACAGTAATTTCTCCGCATTGCAAGGTGCAATTCTGAAATTTTTTGCTTTTTCCTGCTCCTCTTAGCATGATAAAGAAGATTCAAAGAGAGTGAGATGACAGCTCCTTTCATTCAGTCAGTAGCTTCAATCATTTCTGGACTTTTTCAATGGCAAAAATCAATGAATATTGTAAATGCACAAACAGTAATTTCTCCGCATTGCAAGGTGCAATTCTGAAATTTTTTGCTTTTTCCTGCTCCTCTTAGCATGATAAAGAAGATTCAAAGAGAGTGAGATGCCAGCTCCTTTCATTCAGTCAGTAGCTTCAAACATTTGTGGTATATGAAAAACATGTTTTTCAATGGCAAAAATCAATGAATATTGTAAATGCACAAACAGTAATATCTCCACATTGCAAGGTGCAATTCTGAAATTCTTTGCTTTTTTCTGCTAATCCTAGCATGATAAAGAAGATTCAAAGAGAGTGAGATGCCAGCTCCTTTCATTCAGTCTGTAGCTTCAAACATTTCTGGTATATGAAAAACATGTTTTTCAATGGCAAAAATCAATGAATATTGTAAATGCACAAACAGTAATATCTCCACATTGCAAGGTGCAATTCTGAAATTTTTTGCTTTTTCCTGTTAATCCTAGCATGATAAAGAAGATTCAAAGAGAGTGAGATGCCAGCTCCTTTCATTCAGTCAGTAGCTTCAAACATTTCTGGTATATGAAAAACATGTTTTTCAATGGCAAAAATCAATGAATATTGTAAATGCACAAACAGTAATATCTCCACATTGCAAGGTGCAATTCTGAAATTTTTTGCTTTTTCCTGCTAATCCTAGCATGATAAAGAAGATTCAAAGAGAGTGAGATGCCAGCTCCTTTCATTCAGTCAGTAGCTTCAAACATTTCTGGTATATGAAAAACATGTTTTTCAATGGCAAAAATCAATGAATATTGTAAATGCACAAACAGTAATATCTCCACATTGCAAGGTGCAATTCTGAAATTTTTTGCTTTTTCCTGCTAATCCTAGCATGATAAAGAAGATTCAAAGAGAGTGAGATGCCAGCTCCTTTCATTCAGTCAGTAGCTTCAAACATTTCTGGACGTTTTTCAATGGCAAAAATCAATGAATATTGTAAATGCACAAACAGTAATATCTCCACATTGCAAGGTGCAATTCTGAAATTTTTTGCTTTTTCCTGTTAATCCTAGCATGATAAAGAAGATTCAAAGAGAGTGAGATGCCAGCTAATTTCATTCAGTCAGTAGCTTCAAACATTTCTGGACGTTTTTCAATGGCAAAAATCAATGAATATTGTAAATGCACAAACAGTAATATCTCCACATTGCAAGGTGCAATTCTGAAATTTTTTGCTTTTTCCTGTTAATCCTAGCATGATAAAGAAGATTCAAAGAGAGTGAGATGCCAGCTCCTTTCATTCAGTCAGTAGCTTCAAACATTTCTGGTATATGAAAAACATGTTTTTCAATGGCAAAAATCAATGAATATTGTAAATGCACAAACAGTAATATCTCCACATTGCAAGGTGCAATTCTGAAATTTTTTGCTTTTTCCTGTTAATCCTAGCATGATAAAGAAGATTCAAAGAGAGTGAGATGCCAGCTCCTTTCATTCAGTCAGTAGCTTCAAACATTTCTGGTATATGAAAAACATGTTTTTCAATGGCAAAAATCAATGAATATTTTAAATGCACAAACAGTAATATCTCCACATTGCAAGGTGCAATTCTGAAATTTTTTGCTTTTTCCTGCTAATCCTAGCATGATAAAGAAGATTCAAAGAGAGTGAGATGCCAGCTCCTTTCATTCAGTCAGTAGCTTCAAACATTTCTGGACGTTTTTCAATGGCAAAAATCAATGAATATTGTAAATGCACAAACAGTAATATCTCCACATTGCAAGGTGCAATTCTGAAATTTTTTGCTTTTTCCTGTTAATCCTAGCATGATAAAGAAGATTCAAAGAGAGTGAGATGCCAGCTCCTTTCATTCAGTCAGTAGCTTCAAACATTTCTGGTATATGAAAAACATGTTTTTCAATGGCAAAAATCAATGAATATTGTAAATGCACAAACAGTAATATCTCCACATTGCAAGGTGCAATTCTGAAATTTTTTGCTTTTTCCTGCTAATGCTAGCATGATAAAGAAGATTCAAAGAGAGTGAGATGCCAGCTCCTTTCATTCAGTCAGTAGCTTCAAACATTTCTGGTATATGAAAAACACATGTTTTTCAATGGCAAAAATCAATGAATATTGTAAATGCACAAACAGTAATATCTCCACATTGCAAGGTGCAATTCTGAAATTTTTTGCTTTTTCCTGCTAATCCTAGCATGATAAAGAAGATTCAAAGAGAGTGAGATGCCAGCTCCTTTCATTCAGTCAGTAGCTTCAAACATTTCTGGTATATGAAAAACATGTTTTTCAATGGCAAAAATCAATGAATATTGTAAATGCACAAACAGTAATATCTCCACATTGCAAGGTGCAATTCTGAAATTTTTAGCTTTTTCCTGTTAATCCTAGCATGATAAAGAAGATTCAAAGAGAGTGAGATGCCAGCTCCTTTCATTCAGTCAGTAGCTTCAAACATTTCTGGACGTTTTTCAATGGCAAAAATCAATGAATATTGTAAATGCACAAACAGTAATATCTCCACATTGCAAGGTGCAATTCTGAAATTTTTTGCTTTTTCCTGTTAATCCTAGCATGATAAAGAAGATTCAAAGAGAGTGAGATGCCAGCTCCTTTCATTCAGTCAGTAGCTTCAAACATTTCTGGTATATGAAAAACGTTTTTCAATGGCAAAAATCAATGAATATTGTAAATGCACAAACAGTAATATCTCCACATTGCAAGGTGCAATTCTGAAATTTTTTGCTTTTTCCTGCTAATCCTAGCATGATAAAGAAGATTCAAAGAGAGTGAGATGCCAGCTCCTTTCATTCAGTCAGTAGCTTCAAACATTTCTGGTATATGAAAAACATGTTTTTCAATGGCAAAAATCAATGAATATTGTAAATGCACAAACAGTAATATCTCCACATTGCAAGGTGCAATTCTGAAATTTTTTGCTTTTTCCTGCTAATCCTAGCATGATAAAGAAGATTCAAAGAGAGTGAGATGCCAGCTCCTTTCATTCAGTCAGTAGCTTCAAACATTTCTGGACGTTTTTCAATGGCAAAAATCAATGAATATTGTAAATGCACAAACAGTAATATCTCCACATTGCAAGGTGCAATTCTGAAATTTTTTGCTTTTTCCTGTTAATCCTAGCATGATAAAGAAGATTCAAAGAGAGTGAGATGCCAGCTCCTTTCATTCAGTCAGTAGCTTCAAACATTTCTGGTATATGAAAAACATGTTTTTCAATGGCAAAAATCAATGAATATTGTAAATGCACAAACAGTAATATCTCCACATTGCAAGGTGCAATTCTGAAATTTTTTGCTTTTTCCTGTTAATCCTAGCATGATAAAGAAGATTCAAAGAGAGTGAGATGCCAGCTCCTTTCATTCAGTCAGTAGCTTCAAACATTTCTGGTATATGAAAAACATGTTTTTCAATGGCAAAAATCAATGAATATTTTAAATGCACAAACAGTAATATCTCCACATTGCAATGTGCAATTCTGAAATTTTTTGCTTTTTCCTGCTAATCCTAGCATGATAAAGAAGATTCAAAGAGAGTGAGATGCCAGCTCCTTTCATTCAGTCAGTAGCTTCAAACATTTCTGGACGTTTTTCAATGGCAAAAATCAATGAATATTGTAAATGCACAAACAGTAATATCTCCACATTGCAAGGTGCAATTCTGAAATTTTTTGCTTTTTCCTGTTAATCCTAGCATGATAAAGAAGATTCAAAGAGAGTGAGATGCCAGCTCCTTTCATTCAGTCAGTAGCTTCAAACATTTCTGGTATATGAAAAACATGTTTTTCAATGGCAAAAATCAATGAATATTGTAAATGCACAAACAGTAATATCTCCACATTGCAAGGTGCAATTCTGAAATTTTTTGCTTTTTCCTGTTAATCCTAGCATGATAAAGAAGATTCAAAGAGAGTGACATGCCAGCTCCTTTCATTCAGTCAGTAGCTTCAAACATTTCTGGTATATGAAAAACATGTTTTTCAATGGCAAAAATCAATGAATATTGTAAATGCACAAACAGTAATATCTCCACATTGCAAGGTGCAATTCTGAAATTTTTTGCTTTTTCCTGCTAATCCTAGCATGATAAAGAAGATTCAACGAGAGTGAGATGCCAGCTCCTTTCATTCAGTCAGTAGCTTCAAACATTTCTGGACGTTTTTCAATGGCAAAAATCAATGAATATTGTAAATGCACAAACAGTAATATCTCCACATTGCAAGGTGCAATTCTGAAATTTTTTGCTTTTTCCTGTTAATCCTAGCATGATAAAGAAGATTCAAAGAGAGTGAGATGCCAGCTCCTTTCATTCAGTCAGTAGCTTCAAACATTTCTGGTATATGAAAAACATGTTTTTCAATGGCAAAAATCAATGAATATTGTAAATGCACAAACAGTAATATCTCCACATTGCAAGGTGCAATTCTGAAATTTTTTGCTTTTTCCTGCTAATCCTAGCATGATAAAGAAGATTCAAAGAGAGTGAGATGCCAGCTCCTTTCATTCAGTCAGTAGCTTCAAACATTTCTGGTATATGAAAAACACATGTTTTTCAATGGCAAAAATCAATGAATATTGTAAATGCACAAACAGTAATATCTCCACATTGCAAGGTGCAATTCTGAAATTTTTTGCTTTTTCCTGCTAATCCTAGCATGATAAAGAAGATTCAAAGAGAGTGAGATGCCAGCTCCTTTCATTCAGTCAGTAGCTTCAAACATTTCTGGTATATGAAAAACATGTTTTTCAATGGCAAAAATCAATGAATATTGTAAATGCACAAACAGTAATATCTCCACATTGCAAGGTGCAATTCTGAAATTTTTAGCTTTTTCCTGTTAATCCTAGCATGATAAAAAAGATTCAAAGAGAGTGAGATGCCAGCTCCTTTCATTCAGTCAGTAGCTTCAAACATTTCTGGACGTTTTTCAATGGCAAAAATCAATGAATATTGTAAATGCACAAACAGTAATATCTCCACATTGCAAGGTGCAATTCTGAAATTTTTGGCTTTTTCCTGTTAATCCTAGCATGATAAAGAAGATTCAAAGAGAGTGAGATGCCAGCTCCTTTCATTCAGTCAGTAGCTTCAAACATTTCTGGTATATGAAAAACGTTTTTCAATGGCAAAAATCAATGAATATTGTAAATGCACAAACAGTAATATCTCCACATTGCAAGGTGCAATTCTGAAATTTTTTGCTTTTTCCTGCTAATCCTAGCATGATAAAGAAGATTCAAAGAGAGTGAGATGCCAGCTCCTTTCATTCAGTCAGTAGCTTCAAACATTTCTGGTATATGAAAAACATGTTTTTCAATGGCAAAAATCAATGAATATTGTAAATGCACAAACAGTAATATCTCCACATTGCAAGGTGCAATTCTGAAATTTTTTGCTTTTTCCTGCTAATCCTAGCATGATAAAGAAGATTCAAAGAGAGTGAGATGCCAGCTCCTTTCATTCAGTCAGTAGCTTCAAACATTTCTGGACGTTTTTCAATGGCAAAAATCAATGAATATTGTAAATGCACAAACAGTAATATCTCCACATTGCAAGGTGCAATTCTGAAATTTTTTGCTTTTTCCTGTTAATCCTAGCATGATAAAGAAGATTCAAAGAGAGTGAGATGCCAGCTCCTTTCATTCAGTCAGTAGCTTCAAACATTTCTGGTATATGAAAAACATGTTTTTCAATGGCAAAAATCAATGAATATTGTAAATGCACAAACAGTAATATCTCCACATTGCAAGGTGAAATTCTGAAATTTTTTGCTTTTTCCTGTTAATCCTAGCATGATAAAGAAGATTCAAAGAGAGTGAGATGCCAGCTCCTTTCATTCAGTCAGTAGCTTCAAACATTTCTGGTATATGAAAAACATGTTTTTCAATGGCAAAAATCAATGAATATTGTAAATGCACAAACAGTAATATCTCCACATTGCAAGGTGCAATTCTGAAATTTTTTGCTTTTTCCTGCTAATCCTAGCATGATAAAGAAGATTCAAAGAGAGTGAGATGCCAGCTCCTTTCATTCAGTCAGTAGCTTCAATCATTTCTGGACATTTTTTAATGGCAAAAATCAATGAATATTGTAAATGCACAAACAGTAATATCTCCACATTGCAAGGTGCAATTCTGAAATTTTTTGCTTTTTCCTGTTAATCCTAGCATGATAAAGAAGATTCAAAGAGAGTGAGATGCCAGCTCCTTTCATTCAGTCAGTAGCTTCAAACATTTCTGGTATATGAAAAACATGATGTTTTTCAATGGCAAAAATCAATGAATATTGTAAATGCACAAACAGTAATATCTCCACATTGCAAGGTGAAATTCTGAAATTTTTTGCTTTTTCCTGTTAATCCTAGCATGATAAAGAAGATTCAAAGAGAGTGAGATGCCAGCTCCTTTCATTCAGTCAGTAGCTTCAAACATTTCTGGTATATGAAAAACATGTTTTTCAATGGCAAAAATCAATGAATATTGTAAATGCACAAACAGTAATATCTCCACATTGCAAGGTGCAATTCTGAAATTTTTTGCTTTTTCCTGCTAATCCTAGCATGATAAAGAAGATTCAAAGAGAGTGAGATGCCAGCTCCTTTCATTCAGTCAGTAGCTTCAATCATTTCTGGACATTTTTCAATGGCAAAAATCAATGAATATTGTAAATGCACAAACAGTAATTTCTCCGCATTGCAAGGTGCAATTCTGAAATTTTTTGCTTTTTCCTGCTCCTCTTAGCATGATAAAGAAGATTCAAAGAGAGTGAGATGACAGCTCCTTTCATTCAGTCAGTAGCTTCAATCATTTCTGGACGTTTTTCAATGGCAAAAATCAATGAATATTGTAAATGCACAAACAGTAATTTCTCCGCATTGCAAGGTGCAATTCTGAAATTTTTTGCTTTTTCCTGCTCCTCTTAGCATGATAAAGAAGATTCAAAGAGAGTGAGGTGCCAGCTCCTTTCATTCTGTCAGGAGCTTCAAACATTTCTGGTATATGAATAACATGTTTTTCAATGGCAAAAATCAATGAATATTGTAAATGCACAAACAGTAATTTCTCCGCATTGCAAGGTGCAATTCTGAAATTTTTTGCTTTTTCCTGCTCCTCTTAGCATGATAAAGAAGATTCAAAGAGAGTGAGATGCCAGCTCCTTTCATTCAGTCAGTAGCTTCAATCATTTCTGGTATATGAATAACATGATGTTTTTCATTCGCAAAAATCAATGAATATTGTAAATGCACAAACAGTAATTTCTCCGCATTGCAAGGTGCAATTCTGAAATTTTTTGCTTTTTCCTGCTCCTCTTAGCATGATAAAGAAGATTCAAAGAGAGTGAGATGCCAGCTCCTTTCATTCAGTCAGTAGCTTCAATCATTTCTGGATGTTTTTCAATGGCAAAAATCAATGAATATTGTAAATGCACAAACAGTAATTTCTCCGCATTGCAAGGTGCAATTCTGAAATTTTTTGCTTTTTCCTGCTCCTCTTAGCATGATAAAGAAGATTCAAAGAGAGTGAGATGCCAGCTCCTTTCCTTCAGTCAGTAGCTTCAATCATTTCTGGTATATGAATAACATGATGTTTTTCAATGGCAAAAATCAATGAATTTTGTAAATGCACAAACAGTAATTTCTCCGCATTGCAAGGCGCAATTCTGAAATTTTTTGCTTTTTCCTGCTCCTCTTAGCATGATAAAGAAGATTCAAAGAGAGTGAGATGCCAGCTCCTTTCATTCAGTCAGTAGCTTCAATCATTTCTGGACATTTTTCAATGGCAAAAATCAATGAATATTGTAAATGCACAAACAGTAATTTCTCCGCATTGCAACGTGCAATTCTGAAATTTTTTGCTTTTTCCTGCTCCTCTTAGCATGATAAAGAAGATTCAAAGAGTGTGAGATGCCAGCTCCTTTCATTCAGTCAGTAGCTTCAATCATTTCTGGACGTTTTTCAATGGCAAAAATCAATGAATATTGTAAATGCACAAACAGTAATTTCTCCGCATTGCAAGGTGCAATTCTGAAATTTTTTGCTTTTTCCTGCTCCTCTTAGCATGATAAAGAAGATTCAAAGAGAGTGAGATGCCAGCTCCTTTCATTCAGTCAGTACCTTCAATCATTTCTGGACGTTTTTCAATGGCAAAAATCAATGAATATTGTAAATGCACAAACAGTAATTTCTCCGCATTGCAAGGTGCAATTCTGAAATTTTTTGCTTTTTCCTGCTCCTCTTAGCATGATAAAGAAGATTCAAAGAGAGTGAGATGCCAGCTCCTTTCATTCAGTCAGTAGCTTCAATCATTTCTGGACGTTTTTCAATGGCAAAAATCAATGAATATTGTAAATGCACAAACTGTAATTTCTCCGCATTGCAAGGTGCAATTCTGAAATTTTTTGCTTTTTCCTGCTCCTCTTAGCATGATAAAGAAGATTCAAAGAGAGTGAGATGCCAGCTCCTTTCATTCTGTCAGTAGCTTCAATCATTTCTGGTATATGAATAACATGATGTTTTTCAATAGCAAAAATCAATGAATATTGTAAATGCACAAACAGTAATTTCTCCGCATTGCAAGGTGCAATTCTGAAATTTTTTGCTTTTTCCTGCTCCTCTTAGCATGATAAAGAAGATTCAAAGAGAGTGAGATGCCAGCTCCTTTCATTCAGTCAGTAGCTTCAATCATTTCTGGACATTTTTCAATGGCAAAAATCAATGAATATTGTAAATGCACAAACAGTAATTTCTCCGCATTGCAAGGTGCAATTCTGAAATTTTTTGCTTTTTCCTGCTCCTCTTAGCATGATAAACAAGATTCAAAGAGAGTGAGATGCCATCTCCTTTCATTCAGTCAGTAGCTTCAATCATTTCTGGACGTTTTTCAATGGCAAAAATCAATGAATATTGTAAATGCACAAACAGTAATTTCTCCGCATTGCAAGGTGCAATTCTGAAATTTTTTGCTTTTTCCTGCTCCTCTTAGCATGATAAAGAAGATTCAAAGAGAGTGAGATGCCAGCTCCTTTCATTCAGTCAGTAGCTTCAATCATTTCTGGTATATGAATAACATGATGTTTTTCAATGGCAAAAATCAATGAATATTGTAAATGCACAAACAGTAATTTCTCCGCATTGCAAGGTGCAATTCTGAAATTTTTTGCTTTTTCCTGCTCCTCTTAGCATGATAAAGAAGATTCAAAGAGAGTGAGATGCCAGCTCCTTTCATTCAGTCAGTAGCTTCAATCATTTCTGGACGTTTTTCAATGGCAAAAATCAATGAATATTGTAAATGCACAAACAGTAATTTCTCCGCATTGCAAGGTGCAATTCTGAAATTTTTTGCTTTTTCCTGCTCCTCTTAGCATGATAAACAAGATTCAAAGAGAGTGAGATGCCAGCTCCTTTCATTCAGTCAGTAGCTTCAATCATTTCTGGACGTTTTTCAATGGCAAAAATCATTGAATATTGTAAATGCACAAACAGTAATTTCTCCGCATTGCAAGGTGCAATTCTGAAATTTTTTACTTTTTCCTGCTCCTCTTAGCATGATAAAGAAGATTCAAAGAGAGTGAGATGCCAGCTCCTTTCATTCAGTCAGTAGCTACAATCATTTCTGGATGTTTTTCAATGGCAAAAATCAATGAATATTGTAAATGCACAAACAGTAATTTCTCCGCATTGCAAGGTGCAATTCTGAAATTTTTTGCTTTTTCCTGCTCCTCTTAGCATGATAAAGAAGATTCAAAGAGAGTGAGATGCCAGCTCCTTTCCTTCAGTCAGTAGCTTCAATCATTTCTGGTATATGAATAACATGATGTTTTTCAATGGCAAAAATCAGTGAATTTTGTAAATGCACAAACAGTAATTTCTCCGCATTGCAAGGCGCAATTCTGAAATTTTTTGCTTTTTCCTGCTCCTCTTAGCATGATAAAGAAGATTCAAAGAGAGTGAGATGCCAGCTCCTTTCATTCAGTCAGTAGCTTCAATCATTTCTGGACATTTTTCAATGGCAAAAATCAATGAATATTGTAAATGCACAAACAGTAATTTCTCCGCATTGCAAGGTGCAATTCTGAAATTTTTTGCTTTTTCCTGCTCCTCTTAGCATGATAAAGAAGATTCAAAGAGAGTGAGATGCCAGCTCCTTTCATTCAGTCAGTAGCTTCAATCATTTCTGGACGTTTTTCAATGGCAAAAATCAATGAATATTGTAAATGCACAAACAGTAATTTCTCCGCATTGCAAGGTGCAATTCTGAAATTTTTTGCTTTTTCCTGCTCCTCTTAGCATGATAAAGAAGATTCAAAGAGAGTGATATGCCAGCTCCTTTCATTCAGTCAGTACCTTCAATCATTTCTGGACGTTTTTCAATGGCAAAAATCAATGAATATTGTAAATGCACAAACAGTAATTTCTCCGCATTGCAAGGTGCAATTCTGAAATTTTTTGCTTTTTCCTGCTCCTCTTAGCATGATAAAGAAGATTCAAAGAGAGTGAGATGCCAGCTCCTTTCATTCAGTCAGTAGCTTCAATCATTTCTGGACGTTTCTCAATGGCAAAAATCAATGAATATTGTAAATGCACAAACTGTAATTTCTCCGCATTGCAAGGTGCAATTCTGAAATTTTTTGCTTTTTCCTGCTCCTCTTAGCATAAAGAAGATTCAAAGAGAGTGAGATGCCAGCTCCTTTCATTCAGTCAGTAGCTTCAATCATTTCTGGTATATGAATAACATGATGTTTTTCAATAGCAAAAATCAATGAATATTGTAAATGCACAAACAGTAATTTCTCCGCATTGCAAGGTGCAATTCTGAAATTTTTTGCTTTTTCCTGCTCCTCTTAGCATGATAAAGAAGATTCAAAGAGAGTGAGATGCCAGCTCCTTTCATTCAGTCAGTAGCTTCAATCATTTCTGGACGTTTTTCAATGGCAAAAATCAATGAATATTGTAAATGCACAAACAATAATTTCTCCACATTGCAAGGTGCAATTCTGAAATTTTTTGCTTTTTCCTGCTCCTCTTAGCATGATAAACAAGATTCAAAGAGAGTGAGATGCCAGCTCCTTTCATTCAGTCAGTAGCTTCAATCATTTCTGGACGTTTTTCAATGGCAAAAATCATTGAATATTGTAAATGCACAAACAGTAATTTCTCCGCATTGCAAGGTGCAATTCTGAAATTTTTTACTTTTTCCTGCTCCTCTTAGCATGATAAAGAAGACTCAAAGAGAGTGAGATGCCAGCTCCTTTCATTCAGTCAGTAGCTTCAATCATTTCTGGACGTTTTTCAATGGCAAAAATCAATGAATATTGTAAATGCACAAACAGTAATTTCTCCGCATTGCAAGGTGCAATTCTGAAATTTTTTGCTTTTTCCTGCTCCTCTTAGCATGATAAAGAAGATTCAAAGAGAGTGAGATGCCAGCTCCTTTCCTTCAGTCAGTAGCTTCAATCATTTCTGGTATATGAATAACATGATGTTTTTCAATGGCAAAAATCAATGAATTTTGTAAATGCACAAACAGTAATTTCTCCGCATTGCAAGGCGCAATTCTGAAATTTTTTGCTTTTTCCTGCTCCTCTTAGCATGATAAAGAAGATTCAAAGAGAGTGAGATGCCAGCTCCTTTCATTCAGTCAGTAGCTTCAATCATTTCTGGACATTTTTCAATGGCAAAAATCAATGAATATTGTAAATGCACAAACAGTAATTTCTCCGCATTGCAAGGTGCAATTCTGAAATTTTTTGCTTTTTCCTGCTCCTCTTAGCATGATAAAGAAGATTCAAAGAGAGTGAGATGCCAGCTCCTTTCATTCAGTCAGTAGCTTCAATCATTTCTGGACGTTTTTCAATGGCAAAAATCATTGAATATTGTAAATGCACAAACAGTAATTTCTCCGCATTGCAAGGTGCAATTCTGAAATTTTTTACTTTTTCCTGCTCCTCTTAGCATGATAAAGAAGATTCAAAGAGAGTGAGATGCCAGCTCCTTTCATTCAGTCAGTAGCTTCAATCATTTCTGGTATATGAATAACATGATGTTTTTCAATCGCAAAAATCAATGAATATTGTAAATGCACAAACAGTAATTTCTCCGCATTGCAAGGTGCAATTCTGAAATTTTTTGCTTTTTCCTGCTCCTCTTAGCATGATAAAGAAGATTCAAAGAGAGTGAGATGCCAGCTCCTTTCATTCAGTCAGTAGCTACAATCATTTCTGGATGTTTTTCAATGGCAAAAATCAATGAATATTGTAAATGCACAAACAGTAATTTCTCCGCATTGCAAGGTGCAATTCTGAAATTTTTTGCTTTTTCCTGCTCATCTTAGCATGATAAAGAAGATTCAAAGAGAGTGAGATGCCAGCTCCTTTCCTTCAGTCAGTAGCTTCAATCATTTCTGGTATATGAATAACATGATGTTTTTCAATGGCAAAAATCAATGAATTTTGTAAATGCACAAACAGTAATTTCTCCGCATTGCAAGGCGCAATTCTGAAATTTTTTGCTTTTTCCTGCTCCTCTTAGCATGATAAAGAAGATTCAAAGAGAGTGAGATGCCAGCTCCTTTCATTCAGTCAGTAGCTTCAATCATTTCTGGACATTTTTCAATGGCAAAAATCAATGAATATTGTAAATGCACAAACAGTAATTTCTCCGCATTGCAAGGTGCAATTCTGAAATTTTTTGCTTTTTCCTGCTCCTCTTAGCATGATAAAGAAGATTCAAAGAGAGTGAGATGCCAGCTCCTTTCATTCAGTCAGTAGCTTCAATCATTTCTGGACGTTTTTCAATGGCAAAAATCAATGAATATTGTAAATGCACAAACAGTAATTTCTCCGCATTGCAAGGTGCAATTCTGAAATTTTTTGCTTTTTCCTGCTCCTCTTAGCATGATAAAGAAGATTCAAAGAGAGTGATATGCCAGCTCCTTTCATTCAGTCAGTACCTTCAATCATTTCTGGACGTTTTTCAATGGCAAAAATCAATGAATATTGTAAATGCACAAACAGTAATTTCTCCGCATTGCAAGCTGCAATTCTGAAATTTTTTGCTTTTTCCTGCTCCTCTTAGCATGATAAAGAAGATTCAAAGAGAGTGAGATGCCAGCTCCTTTCATTCAGTCAGTAGCTTCAATCATTTCTGGACGTTTTTCAATGGCAAAAATCAATGAATATTGTAAATGCACAAACTGTAATTTCTCCGCATTACAAGGTGCAATTCTGAAATTTTTTGCTTTTTCCTGCTCCTCTTAGCATGATAAAGAAGATTCAAAGAGAGTGAGATGCCAGCTCCTTTCATTCAGTCAGTAGCTTCAATCATTTCTGGTATATGAATAACATGATGTTTTTCAATAGCAAAAATCAATGAATATTGTAAATGCACAAACAGTAATTTCTCCGCATTGCAAGGTGCAATTCTGAAATTTTTTGCTTTTTCCTGCTCCTCTTAGCATGATAAAGAAGATTCAAAGAGAGTGAGATGCCAGCTCCTTTCATTCAGTCAGTAGCTTCAATCATTTCTGGACGTTTTTCAATGGCAAAAATCAATGAATATTGTAAATGCACAAACAATAATTTCTCCACATTGCAAGGTGCAATTCTGAAATTTTTTGCTTTTTCCTGCTCCTCTTAGCATGATAAACAAGATTCAAAGAGAGTGAGATGCCAGCTCCTTTCATTCAGTCAGTAGCTTCAATCATTTCTGGACGTTTTTCAATGGCAAAAATCATTGAATATTGTAAATGCACAAACAGTAATTTCTCCGCATTGCAAGGTGCAATTCTGAAATTTTTTACTTTTTCCTGCTCCTCTTAGCATGATAAAGAAGATTCAAAGAGAGTGAGATGCCAGCTCCTTTCATTCAGTCAGTAGCTTCAATCATTTCTGGACGTTTTTCAATGGCAAAAATCAATGAATATTGTAAATGCACAAACAGTAATTTCTCCGCATTGCAAGGTGCAATTCTGAAATTTTTTGCTTTTTCCTGCTCCTCTTAGCATGATAAAGAAGATTCAAAGAGAGTGAGATGCCAGCTCCTTTCCTTCAGTCAGTAGCTTCAATCATTTCTGGTATATGAATAACATGATGTTTTTCAATGGCAAAAATCAATGAATTTTGTAAATGCACAAACAGTAATTTCTCCGCATTGCAAGGCGCAATTCTGAAATTTTTTGCTTTTTCCTGCTCCTCTTAGCATGATAAAGAAGATTCAAAGAGAGTGAGATGCCAGCTCCTTTCATTCAGTCAGTAGCTTCAATCATTTCTGGACATTTTTCAATGGCAAAAATCAATGAATATTGTAAATGCACAAACAGTAATTTCTCCGCATTGCAAGGTGCAATTCTGAAATTTTTTGCTTTTTCCTGCTCCTCTTAGCATGATAAAGAAGATTCAAAGAGAGTGAGATGCCAGCTCCTTTCATTCAGTCAGTAGCTTCAATCATTTCTGGACGTTTTTCAATGGCAAAAATCAATGAATATTGTAAATGCACAAACAGTAATTTCTCCGCATTGCAAGGTGCAATTCTGAAATTTTTTGCTTTTTCCTGCTCCTCTTAGCATGATAAAGAAGATTCAAAGAGAGTGAGGTGCCAGCTCCTTTCATTCAGTCAGGAGCTTCAAACATTTCTGGTATATGAATAACATGTTTTTCAATGGCAAAAATCAATGAATATTGTAAATGCACAAACAGTAATTTCTCCGCATTGCAAGGTGCAATTCTGAAATTTTTTGCTTTTTCCTGCTCCTCTTAGCATGATAAAGAAGATTCAAAGAGAGTGAGATGCCAGCTCCTTTCATTCAGTCAGTAGCTTCAATCATTTCTGGACGTTTTTCAATGGCAAAAATCAATGAATATTGTAAATGCACAAACTGTAATTTCTCCGCATTGCAAGGTGCAATTCTGAAATTTTTTGCTTTTTCCTGCTCCTCTTAGCATGATAAAGAAGATTCAAAGAGAGTGAGATGCCAGCTCCTTTCATTCAGTCAGTATCTTCAATCATTTCTGGACGTTTTTCAATGGCAAAAATCAACGAATATTGTAAATGCACAAACAGTAATTTCTCCGCATTGCAAGGTGCAATTCTGAAATTTTTTGCTTTTTCCTGCTCCTCTTAGCATGATAAAGAAGATTCAAAGAGAGTGAGATGCCAGCTCCTTTCATTCAGTCAGTAGCTTCAATCATTTCTGGACGTTTTTCAATGGCAAAAATCAATGAATATTGTAAATGCACAAACTGTAATTTCTCCGCATTGCAAGGTGCAATTCTGAAATTTTTTGCTTTTTCCTGCTCCTCTTAGCATGATAAAGAAGATTCAAAGAGAGTGAGATGCCAGCTCCTTTCATTCAGTCAGTAGCTTCAATCATTTCTGGACGTTTTTCAATGGCAAAAATCAATGAATATTGTAAATGCACAAACAGTAATTTCTCCGCATTGCAAGGTGCAATTCTGAAATTTTTTGCTTTTTCCTGCTCCTCTTAGCATGATAAAGAAGATTCAAAGAGAGTGAGATGCCAGCTCCTTTCATTCAGTCAGTACCTTCAATCATTTCTGGACGTTTTTCAATGGCAAAAATCAATGAATATTGTAAATGCACAAACAGTAATTTCTCCGCATTGCAAGGTGCAATTCTGAAATTTTTTGCTTTTTCCTGCTCCTCTTAGCATGATAAAGAAGATTCAAAGAGAGTGAGATGCCAGCTCCTTTCATTCAGTCAGTAGCTTCAAACATTTCTGGTATATGAATAACATGATGTTTTTCAATGGCAAAAATCAATGAATATTGTAAATGCACAAACAGTAATTTCTCCGCATTGCAAGGTGCAAGTCTGAAATTTTTTGCTTTATCCTGCTCCTCTTAGCATGATAAAGAAGATTCAAAGAGAGTGAGATGCCAGCTCCTTTCATTCAGTCAGTAGCTTCAATCATTTCTGGTATATGAATAACATGATGTTTTTCAATGGCAAAAATCAAAGAATATTGTAAATGCACAAACAGTAATTTCTCCGCATTGCAAGGTGCAATTCTGAAATTTTTTGCTTTTTCCTGCTCCTCTTAGCATGATAAAGAAGATTCAAAGAGAGTGAGATGCCAGCTCCTTTCATTCAGTCAGTAGCTTCAAACATTTCTGGTATATGAATAACATGATGTTTTTCAATGGCAAAAATCAATGAATATTGTAAATGCACAAACAGTAATTTCTCCGCATTGCAAGGTGCAATTCTGAAATTTTTTGCTTTTTCCTGCTCCTCTTAGCATGATAAAGAAGATTCAAAGAGAGTGAGATGCCAGCTCCTTTCATTCAGTCAGTAGCTTCAATCATTTCTGGACGTTTTTCAATGGCAAAAATCAATGAATATTGTAAATGCACAAACAGTAATTTCTCCGCATTGCAAGGTGCAATTCTGAAATTTTTTGCTTTTTCCTGCTCCTCTTAGCATGATAAAGAAGATTCAAAGAGAGTGAGATGCCAGCTCCTTTCATTCAGTCAGTAGCTTCAATCATTTCTGGACGTTTTTCAATGGCAAAAATCAATGAATATTGTAAATGCACAAACAGTAATTTCTCCGCATTGCAAGGTGCAATTCTGAAATTTTTTGCTTTTTCCTGCTCCTCTTAGCATGATAAAGAAGATTCAAAGAGAGTGATATGCCAGCTCCTTTCATTCAGTCAGTACCTTCAATCATTTCTGGACGTTTTTCAATGGGAAAAATCAATGAATATTGTAAATGCACAAACAGTAATTTCTCCGCATTGCAAGGTGCAATTCTGAAATTTTTTGCTTTTTCCTGCTCCTCTTAGCATGATAAAGAAGATTCAAAGAGAGTGAGATGCCAGCTCCTTTCATTCAGTCAGTAGCTTCAATCATTTCTGGACGTTTTTCAATGGCAAAAATCAATGAATATTGTAAATGCACAAACTGTAATTTCTCCGCATTGCAAGGTGCAATTCTGAAATTTTTTGCTTTTTCCTGCTCCTCTTAGCATGATAAAGAAGATTCAAAGAGAGTGAGATGCCAGCTCCTTTCATTCAGTCAGTAGCTTCAATCATTTCTGGTATATGAATAACATGATGTTTTTCAATAGCAAAAATCAATGAATATTGTAAATGCACAAACAGTAATTTCTCCGCATTGCAAGGTGCAATTCTGAAATTTTTTGCTTTTTCCTGCTCCTCTTAGCATGATAAAGAAGATTCAAAGAGAGTGAGATGCCAGCTCCTTTCATTCAGTCAGTAGCTTCAATCATTTCTGGACGTTTTTCAATGGCAAAAATCAATGAATATTGTAAATGCACAAACAGTAATTTCTCCACATTGCAAGGTGCAATTCTGAAATTTTTTGCTTTTTCCTGCTCCTCTTAGTATGATAAACAAGATTCAAAGAGAGTGAGATGCCAGCTCCTTTCATTCAGTCAGTAGCTTCAATCATTTCTGGACGTTTTTCAATGGCAAAAATCTTTGAATATTGTAAATGCACAAACAGTAATTTCTCCGCATTGCAAGGTGCAATTCTGAAATTTTTTACTTTTTCCTGCTCCTCTTAGCATGATAAAGAAGATTCAAAGAGAGTGAGATGCCAGCTCCTTTCATTCAGTCAGTAGCTTCAATCATTTCTGGACGTTTTTCAATGGCAAAAATCAATGAATATTGTAAATGCACAAACAGTAATTTCTCCGCATTGCAAGGTGCAATTCTGAAATTTTTTGCTTTTTCCTGCTCCTCTTAGCATGATAAAGAAGATTCAAAGAGAGTGAGATGCCAGCTCCTTTCCTTCAGTCAGTAGCTTCAATCATTTCTGGTATATGAATAACATGATGTTTTTCAATGGCAAAAATCAATGAATTTTGTAAATGCACAAACAGTAATTTCTCCGCATTGCAAGGCGCAATTCTGAAATTTTTTGCTTTTTCCTGCTCCTCTTAGCATGATAAAGAAGATTCAAAGAGAGTGAGATGCCAGCTCCTTTCATTCAGTCAGTAGCTTCAATCATTTCTGGACATTTTTCAATGGCAAAAATCAATGAATATTGTAAATGCACAAACAGTAATTTCTCCGCATTGCAAGGTGCAATTCTGAAATTTTTTGCTTTTTCCTGCTCCTCTTAGCATGATAAAGAAGATTCAAAGAGAGTGAGATGCCAGCTCCTTTCATTCAGTCAGTAGCTTCAATCATTTCTGGACGTTTTTCAATGGCAAAAATCAATGAATATTGTAAATGCACAAACAGTAATTTCTCCGCATTGCAAGGTGCAATTCTGAAATTTTTTGCTTTTTCCTGCTCCTCTTAGCATGATAAAGAAGATTCAAAGAGAGTGAGGTGCCAGCTCCTTTCATTCAGTCAGGAGCTTCAAACATTTCTGGTATATGAATAACATGTTTTTCAATGGCAAAAATCAATGAATATTGTAAATGCACAAACAGTAATTTCTCCGCATTGCAAGGTGCAATTCTGAAATTTTTTGCTTTTTCCTGCTCCTCTTAGCATGATAAAGAAGATTCAAAGAGAGTGAGATGCCAGCTCCTTTCATTCAGTCAGTAGCTTCAATCATTTCTGGACGTTTTTCAATGGCAAAAATCAATGAATATTGTAAATGCACAAACTGTAATTTCTCCGCATTGCAAGGTGCAATTCTGAAATTTTTTGCTTTTTCCTGCTCCTCTTAGCATGATAAAGAAGATTCAAAGAGAGTGAGATGCCAGCTCCTTTCATTCAGTCAGTAGCTTCAATCATTTCTGGACGTTTTTCAATGGCAAAAATCAACGAATATTGTAAATGCACAAACAGTAATTTCTCCGCATTGCAAGGTGCAATTCTGAAATTTTTTGCTTTTTCCTGCTCCTCTTAGCATGATAAAGAAGATTCAAAGAGAGTGAGATGCCAGCTCCTTTCATTCAGTCAGTAGCTTCAATCATTTCTGGACGTTTTTCAATGGCAAAAATCAATGAATATTGTAAATGCACAAACTGTAATTTCTCCGCATTGCAAGGTGCAATTCTGAAATTTTTTGCTTTTTCCTGCTCCTCTTAGCATGATAAAGAAGATTCAAAGAGAGTGAGATGCCAGCTCCTTTCATTCAGTCAGTAGCTTCAATCATTTCTGGACGTTTTTCAATGGCAAAAATCAATGAATATTGTAAATGCACAAACAGTAATTTCTCCGCATTGCAAGGTGCAATTCTGAAATTTTTTGCTTTTTCCTGCTCCTCTTAGCATGATAAAGAAGATTCAAAGAGAGTGAGATGCCAGCTCCTTTCATTCAGTCAGTACCTTCAATCATTTCTGGACGTTTTTCAATGGCAAAAATCAATGAATATTGTAAATGCACAAACAGTAATTTCTCCGCATTGCAAGGTGCAATTCTGAAATTTTTTGCTTTTTCCTGCTCCTCTTAGCATGATAAAGAAGATTCAAAGAGAGTGAGATGCCAGCTCCTTTCATTCAGTCAGTAGCTTCAAACATTTCTGGTATATGAATAACATGATGTTTTTCAATGGCAAAAATCAATGAATATTGTAAATGCACAAACAGTAATTTCTCCGCATTGCAAGGTGCAAGTCTGAAATTTTTTGCTTTATCCTGCTCCTCTTAGCATGATAAAGAAGATTCAAAGAGAGTGAGATGCCAGCTCCTTTCATTCAGTCAGTAGCTTCAATCATTTCTGGTATATGAATAACATGATGTTTTTCAATGGCAAAAATCAAAGAATATTGTAAATGCACAAACAGTAATTTCTCCGCATTGCAAGGTGCAATTCTGAAATTTTTTGCTTTTTCCTGCTCCTCTTGGCATGATAAAGAAGATTCAAAGAGAGTGAGATGCCAGCTCCTTTCATTCAGTCAGTAGCTTCAAACATTTCTGGTATATGAATAACATGATGTTTTTCAATGGCAAAAATCAATGAATATTGTAAATGCACAAACAGTAATTTCTCCGCATTGCAAGGTGCAATTCTGAAAATTTTTGCTTTTTCCTGCTCCTCTTAGCATGATAAAGAAGTTTCAAAGAGAGTGAGATGCCAGCTCCTTTCATTCAGTCAGTAGCTTCAATAATTTCTGGACGTTTTTCAATGGCAAAAATCAATGAATATTGTAAATGCACAAACAGTAATTTCTCCGCATTGCAAGGTGCAATTCTGAATTTTTTTGCTTTTTCCTGCTCCTCTTAGCATGATAAACAAGATTCAAAGAGAGTGAGATGCCAGCTCCTTTCATTCAGTCAGTAGCTTCAATCATTTCTGGACATTTTTCAATGGCAAAAATCAATGAATATTGTAAATGCACAAACAGTAATTTATCCGCATTGCAAGGTGCAATTCTGAAATTTTTTGCTTTTTCCTGCTCCTCTTAGCATGATAAAGAAGATTCAAAGAGAGTGAGATGCCAGCTCCTTTCATTCAGTCAGTAGCTTCAAACATTTCTGGTATATGAATAACATGATGTTTTTCAATGGCAAAAATCAATGAATATTGTAAATGCACAAACAGTAATTTCTCCGCATTGCAAGGTGCAATTCTGAAATTTTTTGCTTTTTCCTGCTCCTCTTAGCATGATAAAGAAGATTCAAAGAGAGTGAGATGCCAGCTCCTTTCATTCAGTCAGTAGCTTCAATCATTTCTGGACGTTTTTCAATGGCAAAAATCAATGAATATTGTAAATGCACAAACAGTAATTTCTCCGCATTGCAAGGTGCAATTCTGAAATTTTTTGCTTTTTCCTGCTCGTCTTAGCATTATGAAGAAGATTCAAAGAGAGTGAGATGCCAGCTCCTTTCATTCAGTCAGTAGCTTCAAACATTTCTGGTATATGAATAACATGATGTTTTTCAATGGCAAAAATCAATGAATATTGTAAATGCACAAACAGTAATTTCTCCGCATTGCAAGGTGCAATTCTGAAATTTTTTGCTTTTTCCTGCTCCTCTTAGCATGATAAAGAAGATTCAAAGAGAGTGAGATGCCAGCTCCTTTCGTT
This sequence comes from Phyllobates terribilis, assembly GCF_046119375.1. Lineage (NCBI taxonomy): Eukaryota > Metazoa > Chordata > Amphibia > Anura > Dendrobatidae > Phyllobates > Phyllobates terribilis. The sequence continues at coordinate 28,931 of NW_027364410.1, forward strand.
CAGTCAGTAGCTTCAATCATTTCTGGACGTTTTTCAATGGCAAAAATCATTGAATATTGTAAATGCACAAACAGTAATTTCTCCGCATTGCAAGGTGCAATTCTGAAATTTTTTACTTTTTCCTGCTCCTCTTAGCATGATAAAGAAGATTCAAAGAGTGTGAGATGCCAGCTCCTTTCATTCAGTCAGTAGCTTCAATCATTTCTGGTATATGAATAACATGATGTTTTTCAATGGCAAAAATCAATGAATATTGTAAATGCACAAACAGTAATTTCTCCGCATTGCAAGGTGCAATTCTGAAATTTTTTGCTTTTTCCTGCTCCTCTTAGCATGATAAACAAGATTCAAAGAGAGTGAGATAACAGCTCCTTTCATTCAGTCAGTAGCTTCAATCATTTCTGGACGTTTTTCAATGGCAAAAATCAATGAATATTGTAAATGCACAAACAGTAATTTCTCCGCATTGCAAGGTGCAATTCTGAAATTTTTTGCTTTTTCCTGCTCCTCTTAACATGATAAAGAAGAGTCAAAGAGAGTGAGATGCCAGCTCCTTTCATTCAGTCAGTAGCTTCAATCATTTCTGGACGTTTTTCAATTGCAAAAATCAATGAATATTGTAAATGCACAAACAGTAATTTCTCCGCATTGCAAGGTGCAATTCTGAAATTTTTTGCTTTTTCCTGCTCCTCTTAGCATGATAAAGAAGATTCAAAGAGAGTGAGTTGCCAGCTTCTTTCATTCAGTCAGTAGCTTCAAACATTTCTGGTATATGAATAACATGATGTTTTTCAATGGCAAAAATCAATGAATATTTTAAATGCACAAACAGTAATTTCTCCGCATTGCAAGGTGCAATTCTGAAATTTTTTGCTTTTTCCTGCTCCTCTTAGCATGATAAAGAAGATTCAAAGAGAGTGAGATGCCAGCTCCTTTCATTCAGTCAGTAGCTTCAATCATTTCTGGACGTTTTTCAATGGCAAAAATCAATGAATATTGTAAATGCACAAACAGTAATTTCTCCGCATTGCAAGGTGCAATTCTGAAATTTTTTGCTTTTTCCTGCTCCTCTTAGCATGATAAAGAAGATTCAAAGAGAGTGAGATGCCAGCTCCTTTCATTCAGTCAGTAGCTTCAATCATTTCTGGACGTTTTTCAATGGCAAAAATCAATGAATATTGTAAATGCACAAACAGTAATTTCTCCGCATTGCAAGGTGCAATTCTGAAATTTTTTGCTTTTTCCTGCTCCTCTTAGCATGATAAAGAAGATTCAAAGAGAGTGAGATGCCAGCTCCTTTCATTCAGTCAGTAGCTTCAATCATTTCTGGTATATGAATAACATGATGTTTTTCAATGGCAAAAATCAATGAATATTGTAAATGCACAAACAGTAATTTCTCTGCATTGCAAGTTGCAATTCTGAAATTTTTTGCTTTTTCCTGCTCCTCTTAGCATGATAAAGAAGATTCAAAGAGAGTGAGATGCCAGCTCCTTTCATTCAGTCAGTAGCTTCAATCATTTCTGGACGTTTTTCAATGGCAAAAATCAATGAATATTGTAAATGCACAAACAGTAATTTCTCCGCATTGCAAGGTGCAATTCTGAAATTTTTTGCTTTTTCCTGCTCCTCTTAGCATGATAAAGAAGATTCAAAGAGAGTGAGATGCCAGCTCCTTTCATTCAGTCAGTAGCTTCAATCATTTCTGGATGTTTTTCAATGGCAAAAATCAATGAATATTGTAAATGCACAAACAGTAATTTCTCCGCATTGCAAGGTGCATTTCTGAAATTTTTTGCTTTTTCCTGCTCCACTTAGCATGATAAAGAAGATTCAAAGAGAGTGAGATGCCAGCTCCTTTCATTCAGTCAGTAGCTTCAATCATTTCTGGTATATGAATAACATGATGTTTTTCAATGGCAAAAATCAATGAATATTGTAAATGCACAAACAGTAATTTCTCCGCATTGCAAGGTGCAATTCTGAAATTTTTTGCTTTTTCCTGCTCCTCTTAGCATGATAAAGAAGATTCAAAGAGAGTGAGATGCCAGCTCCTTTCATTCAGTCAGTAGCTTCAATCATTTCTGGACGTTTTTCAATGGCAAAAATCAATGAATATTGTAAATGCACAAACAGTAATTTCTCCGCATTGCAAGGTGCAATTCTGAAATTTTTTGCTTTTTCCTGCTCCTCTTAGCATGATAAAGAAGATTCAAAGAGAGTGAGATGCCAGCTTCTTTCATTCAGTCAGTAGCTTCAAACATTTCTGGTATAAACATTTCTGGACGTTTTTCAATGGCAAAAATCAATGAATATTGTAAATGCACAAACAGTAATATCTCCACATTGCAAGGTGCAATTCTGAAATTTTTTGCTTTTTCCTGCTAATCCTAGCATGATAAAGAAGATTCAAATAGAGTGAGATGCCAGCTCCTTTCATTCAGTCAGTAGCTTCAAACATTTCTGGACGTTTTTCAATGGCAAAAATCAATGAATATTGTAAATGCACAAACAGTAATATCTCCACATTGCAAGGTGCAATTCTGAAATTTTTTGCTTTTTCCTGCTAATCCTAGCATGATAAAGAAGATTCAAAGAGAGTGAGATGCCAGCTCCTTTCATTCAGTCAGTAGCTTCAAACATTTCTGGACGTTTTTCAATGGCATAAATCAATGAATATTGTAAATGCACAAACAGTAATATCTCCACATTGCAAGGTGCAATTCTGAAATTTTTTGCTTTTTCCTGCTACTCCTAGCATGATAAAGAAGATTCAAAGAGAGTGAGATGCCTGCTCCTTTCATTCAGTCAGTAGCTTCAAACATTTCTGGACGTTTTTCAATGGCAAAAATCAATGAATATTGTAAATGCACAAACAGTAATATCTCCACATTGCAAGGTGCAATTCTGAAATTTTTTGCTTTTTCCTGCTAATCCTAGCATGATAAAGAAGATTCAAAGAGAGTAAGATGCCAGCTCCTTTCATTCAGTCAGTAGCTTCAAACATTTCTGGACGTTTTTCAATGGCAAAAATCAATGAATATTGTAAATGCACAAACAGTAATTTCTCCGCATTGCAAGGTGCAATTCTGAAATTTTTTGCTTTTTCCTGCTCCTCTTAGCATGATAAAGAAGATTCAAAGAGAGTGAGATGCCAGCTCCTTTCATTCAGTCAGTAGCTTCAATCATTTCTGGACGTTTTTCAATGGCAAAAATCAATGAATATTGTAAATGCACAAACAGTAATTTCTCCGCATTGTAAGGTGCAATTCTGAAATTTTTTGCTTTTTCCTGCTCCTCTTAGCATGATAAAGAAGATTCAAAGATAGTGAGATGCCAGCTTCTTTCATTCAGTCAGTAGCTTCAAACATTTCTGGTATATGAATAACATGATGTTTTTCAATGGCAAAAATCAATGAATATTGTAAATGCACAAACAGTAATTTCTCCGCATTGCAAGTTGCAATTCTGAAATTTTTTGCTTTTTCCTGCTCCTCTTAGCATGATAAAGAAGATTCAAAGAGAGTGAGATGCCAGCTCCTTTCATTCAGTCAGTAGCTTCAATCATTTCTGGACGTTTTTCAATGGCAAAAATCAATGAATATTGTAAATGCACAAACAGTAATTTCTCCGCATTGCAAGGTGCAATTCTGAAATTTTTTGCTTTTTCCTGCTCCTCTTAGCATGATAAAGAAGATTCAAAGAGAGTGAGATGCCAGCTCCTTTCATTCAGTCAGTAGCTTCAATCATTTCTGGACGTTTTTCAATGGCAAAAATCAATGAATATTGTAAATGCACAAACAGTAATTTCTCCGCATTGCAAGTTGCAATTCTGAAATTTTTTGCTTTTTCCTGCTCCTCTTACCATGATAAAGAAGATTCAAAGAGAGTGAGATGCCAGCTCCTTTCATTCAGTCAGTAGCTTCAATCATTTCTGGACGTTTTTCAATGGCAAAAATCAATGAATATTGTAAATGCACAAACAGTAATTTCTCCGCATTGCAAGGTGCAATTCTGAAATTTTTTGCTTTTTCCTGCTCCTCTTAGCATGATAAAGAAGATTCAAAAAGAGTGAGATGCCAGCTCCTTTCATTCAGTCAGTAGCTTCAATCATTTCTGGACGTTTTTCAATGGCAAAAATCAATGAATATTGTAAATGCACAAACAGTAATTTCTCCGCATTGCAAGGTGCAATTCTGAAATTTTTTGCTTTTTCCTGCTCCTCTTAGCATGATAAAGAAGATTCAAAGAGAGTGAGATGCCAGCTCCTTTCATTCAGTCAGTAGCTTCAATCATTTCTGGTATATGAATAACATGATGTTTTTCAATGGCAAAAATCAATGAATATTGTAAATGCACAAACAGTAATTTCTCCGCATTGCAAGGTGCAATTCTGAAATTTTTTGCTTTTTCCTGCTCCTCTTAGCATGATAAAGAAGATTCAAAGAGAGTGAGATGCCAGCTCCTTTCATTCAGTCAGTAGCTTCAATCATTTCTGGACGTTTTTCAATGGCAAAAATCAATGAATATTGTAAATGCACAAACAGTAATTTCTCCGCATTGCAAGGTGCAATTCTGAAATTTTTTGCTTTTTCCTGCTCCTCTTAGCATCATAAAGAAGATTCAAAGAGAGTGAGATGCCAGCTCCTTTCATTCAGTCAGTAGCTTCAATCATTTCTGGACGTTTTTCAATGGCAAAAATCAATGAATATTGTAAATGCACAAACAGTAATTTCTCCGCATTGCAAGGTGCAATTCTGAAATTTTTTGCTTTTTCCTGCTCCTCTTAGCATGATAAAGAAGATTCAAAGAGAGTGAGATGCCAGCTCCTTTCATTCAGTCAGTAGCTTCAATTATTTCTGGTATATGAATAACATGATGTTTTTCAATGTCAAAAATCAATGAATATTGTAAATGCACAAACAGTAATTTCTCCGCATTGCAAGGTGCAATTCTGAAATTTTTTGCTTTTTCCTGCTCCTCTTAGCATGGTAAAGAAGATTCAAAGAGAGTGAGATGCCAACTCCTTTCATTCAGTCAGTAGCTTCAATCATTTCTGGACGTTTTTCAATGGCAAAAATCAATGAATATTGTAAATGCACAAACAGTAATTTCTCCGCATTGCAAGGTGCAATTCTGAAATTTTTTGCTTTTTCCTGCTCCTCTTAGCATGATAAAGAAGATTCAAAGAGAGTGAGATGCCAGCTCCTTTCATTCAGTCAGTAGCTTCAATCATTTCTGGACGTTTTTCAATGGCAAAAATCAATGAATATTGTAAATGCACAAACAGTAATTTCTCCGCATTGCAAGGTGCAATTCTGAAATTTTTTGCTTTTTCCTGCTCCTCTTAGCATGATAAAGAAGATTCAAAGAGAGTGAGATGCCAGCTCCTTTCATTCAGTCAGTAGCTTTAATCATTTCTGGGTATGAATAACATGATGTTTTTCAATGGCAAAAATCAATGAATATTGTAAATGCACAAACAGTAATTTCTCCGCATTGCAAGGTGCAATTCTGAAATTTTTTGCTTTTTCCTGCTCCTCTTAGCATGATAAAGAAGATTCAAAGAGAGTGAGATGCCAGCTCCTTTCATTCAGTCAGTAGCTTCAATCATTTCTGGACGTTTTTCAATGGCAAAAATCAATGAATATTGTAAATGCACAAACAGTAATTTCTCCGCATTGCAAGGTGCAATTCTGAAATTTTTTGCTTTTTCCTGCTCCTCTTAGCATGATAAAAAAGATTCAAAGAGAGTGAGATGCCAGCTCCTTTCATTCAGTCAGTAGTTTCAATCATTTCTGGACGTTTTTCAATGGCAAAAATCAATGAATATTGTAAATGCACAAACAGTAATTTCTCCGCATTGCAAGGTGCAATTCTGAATTTTTTTGCTTTTTCCTGCTCCTCTTAGCATGATAAAGAAGATTCAAAGAGAGTGAGATGCCAGCTCCTTTCATTCAGTCAGTAGCTTCAAACATTTCTGGTATAAACATTTCTGGACGTTTTTCAATGGCAAAAATCAATGAATATTGTAAATGCACAAACAGTAATATCTCCACATTGCAAGGTGCAATTCTGAAATTTTTTGCTTTTTCCTGCTAATCCTAGCATGATAAAGAAGATTCAAATAGAGTGAGATGCCAGCTGTTTTCATTCAGTCAGTAGCTTCAAACATTTCTGGACGTTTTTCAATGGCAAAAATCAATGAATATTGTAAATGCACAAACAGTAATATCTCCACATTGCAAGGTGCAATTCTGAAATTTTTTGCTTTTTCCTGCTAATCCTAGCATGATAAAGAAGATTCAAAGAGAGTGAAATGCCAGCTCCTTTCATTCAGTCAGTAGCTTCAAACATTTCTGGTATATGAATAACATGATGTTTTTCAATGGCAAAAATCAATGAATATTGTAAATGCACAAACAGTAATATCTCCACATTGCAAGGTGCAATTCTGAAATTTTTTGCTTTTTCCTGCTAATCCTAGCATGATAAAGAAGATTCAAAGAGAGTGAGATGCCAGCTCCTTTCATTCAGTCAGTAGCTTCAAATATTTCTGGACGTTTTTCAATGGAAAAAATCAATGAATATTGTAAATGCACAAACAGTAATATCTCCACATTGCAAGGTGCAATTCTGAAATTTTTTGCTTTTTCCTGCTACTCCTAGCATGATAAAGAAGATTCAAAGAGAGTGATATGCCAGCTCCTTTCATTCAGTCAGTAGCTTCAAACATTTCTGGACGTTTTTCAATGGCAAAAATCAATGAATATTGTAAATGCACAAACAGTAATATCTCCACATTGCAAGGTGCAATTCTGAAATTTTTTGCTTTTTCCTGCTAATCCTAGCATGATAAAGAAGATTCAAAGAGAGTGAGATGCCAGCTCCTTTCATTCAGTCAGTAGCTTCAAACATTTCTGGACGTTTTTCAATGGCAAAAATCAATGAATATTGTAAATGCACAAACAGTAATATCTCCACATTGCAAGGTGCAATTCTGAAATTTTTTGCTTTTTCCTGCTAATCCTAGCATGATAAAGAAGATTCAAAGAGAGTGAGATGCCAGCTCCTTTCATTCAGTCAGTAGCTTCAATCATTTCTGGTATATGAATAACATGATGTTTTTCAATGGCAAAAATCAATGAATATTGTAAATGCACAAACAGTAATTTCTCCGCATTGCAAGGTGCAATTCTGAATTTTTTTGCTTTTTCCTGCTCCTCTTAGCATGATAAAGAAGATTCAAAGAGAGTGAGATGCCAGCTCCTTTCATTCAGTCAGTAGCTTCAAACATTTCTGGTATAAACATTTCTGGACGTTTTTCAATGGCAAAAATCAATGAATATTGTAAATGCACAAACAGTAATATCTCCACATTGCAAGGTGCAATTCTGAAATTTTTTGCTTTTTCCTGCTAATCCTATCATGATAAAGAAGATTCAAAGAGAGTGAGATGCCAGCTCCTTTCATTCAGTCAGTAGCTTCAAACATTTCTGGACGTGTTTCAATGGCAAAAATCAATGAATATTGTAAATGCACAAACAGTAATTTCTCCGCATTGCAAGGTGCAATTCTGAATTTTTTTGCTTTTTCCTGCTCCTCTTAGCATAATAAAGAAGATTCAAAGAGAGAGAGATGCCAGCTCCTTTCATTCAGTCAGTAGCTTCAAACATTTCTGGTATAAACATTTCTGGACGTTTTTCAATGGCAAAAATCAATGAATATTGTAAATGCACAAACAGTAATATCTCCACATTGCAAGGTGCAATTCTGAAATTTTTTGCTTTTTCCTGCTAAACCTAGCATGATAAAGAAGATTCAAATAGAGTGAGATGCCAGCTCCTTTCATTCAGTCAGTAGCTTCAAACATTTCTGGACGTTTTTCAATGGCAAAAATCAATGAATATTGTAAATGCACAAACAGTAATATCTCCACATTGCAAGGTGCAATTCTGAAATTTTTTGCTTTTTCCTGCTAATCCTAGCATGATAAAGAAGATTCAAAGAGAGTGAGATGCCAGCTCCTTTCATTCAGTCAGTAGCTTCAAACATTTCTGGTATATGAATAACATGATGTTTTTCAATGGCAAAAATCAATGAATATTGTAAATGCACAAACAGTAATATCTCCACATTGCAAGGTGCAATTCTGAAATTTTTTGCTTTTTCCTGCTAATCCTAGCATGATAAAGAAGATTCAAAGAGAGTGAGATGCCAGCTCCTTTCATTCAGTCAGTAGCTTCAAACATTTCTGGACGTTTTTCAATGGAAAAAATCAATGAATATTGTAAATGCACAAACTGTAATATCTCCACATTGCAAGGTGCAATTCTGAAATTTTTTGCTTTTTCCTGCTACTCCTAGCATGATAAAGAAGATTCAAAGAGAGTGAGATGCCAGCTCCTTTCATTCAGTCAGTAGCTTCAAACATTTCTGGACGTTTTTCAATGGCAAAAATCAATGAATATTGTAAATGCACAAACAGTAATATCTCCACATTGCAAGGTGCAATTCTGAAATTTTTTGCTTTTTCCTGCTAATCCTAGCATGATAAAGAAGATTCAAAGAGAGTGAGATGCCAGCTCCTTTCATTCAGTCAGTAGCTTCAAACATTTCTGGACGTTTTTCAATGGCAAAAATCAATGAATATTGTAAATGCACAAACAGTAATATCTCCACATTTCAAGGTGCAATTCTGAAATTTTTTGCTTTTTCCTGCTAATCCTAGCATGATAAAGAAGATTCAAAGAGAGTGAGATGCCAGCTCCTTTCATTCAGTCAGTAGCTTCAATCATTTCTGGTATATGAATAACATGATGTTTTTCAATGGCAAAAATCAATGAATATTGTAAATGCACAAACAGTAATTTCTCCGCATTGCAAGGTGCAATTCTGAAATTTTTTGCTTTTTCCTGCTCCTCTTAGCATGATAAATAAGATTCAAAGAGAGTGAGATGCCAGCTCCTTTCATTCAGTCAGTAGCTTCAAACATTTCTGGTATAAACATTTCTGGACGTTTTTCAATGGCAAAAATCAATGAATATTGTAAATGCACAAACAGTAATATCTCCACATTGCAAGGTGCAATTCTGAAATTTTTTGCTTTTTCCTGCTAACCCTAGCATGATAAAGAAGATTCAAAGAGAGTGAGATGCCAGCTCCTTTCATTCAGTCAGTAGCTTCAAACATTTCTGGACGTTTTTCAATGGCAAAAATCAATGAATATTGTAAATGCACAAACAGTAATATCTCCACATTGCAAGGTGCAATTCTGAAATTTTTTGCTTTTTCCTGCTAATCCTATCATGATAAAGAAGATTCAAAGAGAGTGAGATGCCAGCTCCTTTCATTCAGTCAGTAGCTTCAAACATTTCTGGACGTGTTTCAATGGCAAAAATCAATAAATATTGTAAATGCACAAACAGTAATTTCTCCGCATTGCAAGATGCAATTCTGAAATTTTTTGCTTTTTCCTGCTCCTCTTAGCATGAAAAAGAAGATTCAAAGAGAGTGAGATGCCAGCTCCTTTCATTCAGTCAGTAGCTTCAATCATTTCTGGTATATGAATAACATGATGTTTTTCAATGGCAAAAATCAATGAATATTGTAAATGCACAAACAGTAATTTCTCCGCATTGCAAGGTGCAATTCTGAATTTTTTTGCTTTTTCCTGCTCCTCTTAGCATGATAAAGAAGATTCAAAGAGAGTGAGATGCCAGCTCCTTTCATTCAGTCAGTAGCTTCAATCATTTCTGGACGTTTTTCAATGGCAAAAATCAATGAATATTGTAAATGCACAAACAGTAATTTCTCCGCATTGCAAGGTGCAATTCTGAAATTTTTTGCTTTTTCCTGCTCCTCTTAGCATGATAAAGAAGATTCAAAGAGAGTGAGATGCCAGCTCCTTTCATTCAGTCAGTAGCTTCAATCATTTCTGGACGTTTTTCAATGGCAAAAATCAATGAATATTGTAAATGCACAAACAGTAATTTCTCCGCATTGCAAGGTGCAATTCTGAAATTTTTTGCTTTTTCCTGCTCCTCTTAGCATGATAAAGAAGATTCAAAGAGAGTGAGATGCCAGCTCCTTTCATTCAGTCAGTAGCTTCAAACATTTCTGGTATATGAATAACATGATGTTTTTCAATGGCAAAAATCAATGAATATTGTAAATGCACAAACAGTAATTTCTCCGCATTGCAAGGTGCAATTCTGAAATTTTTTGCTTTTTCCTGCTCCTCTTAGCATGATAAAGAAGATTCAAAGAGAGTGAGATGCCAGCTCCTTTCATTCAGTCAGTAGCTTCAATCATTTCTGGACGTTTTTCAATGGCAAAAATCAATGAATATTGTAAATGCACAAACAGTAATTTCTCCGCATTGCAAGGTTTCAGAATTGCACCTTGCAATGTGGAGATCTTACTGTTTGTGCATTTACAGTATTCATTGATTTTTGCCATTGAAAAACGTCCAGAAATGTTTGAAGCTACTGACTGAATGAAGGGAGCTGGCATCTCACTCACTTTGAATGTTCTTTATCATGCTAGGATTAGCAGGAAAAAGCAAAAAATTTCAGAATTGCACCTTGCAATGTGGAGATATTACTGTTTGTGCATTTACAATATTCATTGATTTTTGCCATTGAAAAACATCATGTTATTCATATACCAGAAATGTTTGAAGCTACTGACAGAATGAAAGGATCTGGCATCTCACTATCTTTGAATCTTCTTTATCATGCTAGGATTAGCAGGAAAAAGCAAAAAATTTCAGAATTGCACCTTGCAATGTTTAGATATTACTGTTTGTGCATTTACAATATTCATTGATTTTTGCCATTGAAAAACGTCCAGAAATGTTTGAAGCTACTGACTGAATGAAAGGAGCTGGCATCTCACTCTATTTGAATCTTCTTTATCATGCTAGGATTAGCAGGAAAAAGCAAAAAATTTCAGAATTGCACCTTGCAATGTGGAGATATTACTGTTTGTGCATTTACAATATTCATTGATTTTTGCCATTGAAAAACGTCCAGAAATGTTTGAAGCTACTGACTGAATGAAAGGAGCTGGCATCTCACTCTCTTTGAATCTTCTTTATCATGCTAGGAGTAGCAGGAAAAAGCAAAAAATTTCAGAATTGCACCTTGCAATGTGGAGATATTACTGTTTGTGCATTTACAATATTCATTGATTTTTGCCATTGAAAAACGTCCAGAAATGTTTGAAGCTACTGACTGAATGAAAGGAGCTGGCATCTCACTCTCTTTGAATCTTCTTTATCATGCTAGGATTAGCAGGAAAAAGCAAAAAATTTCAGAATTGCACCTTGCAATGTGGAGATATTACTGTTTGTGCATTTACAATATTCATTGATTTTTGCCATTGAAAAACATCATGTTATTCATATACCAGAAATGTTTGAGGCTACTGACTGAATGAAAGGACCTGGCATCTCACTCTCTTTGAATCTTCTTTATCATGCTAGGATTAGCAGGAAAAAGCAAAAAATTTCAGAATTGCACCTTGCAATGTGGAGATATTACTGTTTGTGCATTTACAATATTCATTGATTTTTGCCATTGAAAAACGTCCAGAAATGTTTGAAGCTACTGACTGAATGAAAGGAGCTGGCATCTCACTCTATTTGAATATTCTTTATCATGCTAGGATTAGCAGGAAAAAGCAAAAAATTTCAGAATTGCACCTTGCAATGTGGAGATATTACTGTTTGTGCATTTACAATATTCATTGATTTTTGCCATTGAAAAACGTCCAGAAATGTTTATACCAGAAATGTTTGAAGCTACTGACTGAATGAAAGGAGCTGGCATCTCACTCTCTTTGAATCTTCTTTATCATGCTAAGAGGAGCAGGAAAAAGCAAAAAAATTCAGAATTGCACCTTGCAATGCGGAGAAATTACTGTTTGTGCATTTACAATATTCATTGATTTTTGCCATTGAAAAACGTCCAGAAATGATTGAAGCTACTGACTGAATGAAAGGAGCTGGCATCTCACTCTCTTTGAATCTTCTTTATCATGCTAAGAGGAGCAGAAAAAAGCAAAAAATTTCAGAATTGCACCTTGCAATGTGGAGAAATTACTGTTTGTGCATTTACAATATTCATTGATTTTTGCCATTGAAAAACATCATGTTATTCATACCCAGAAATGATTGAAGCTACTGACTGAATGAAAGGAGCTGGCATCTCACTCTCTTTGAATCTTCTTTATCATGCTAAGAGGAGCAGGAAAAAGCAAAACATTTCAGAATTGCACCTTGCAATGCGGAGAAATTACTGTTTGTGCATTTACAATATTCATTGATTTTTGCCATTGAAAAACGTCCAGAAATGATTGAAGCTACTGACTGAATGAAAGGAGCTGGCATCTCACTCTCTTTGAATCTTCTTTATCATGCTAAGAGGAGCAGGAAAAAGCAAAAAATTTCAGAATTGCACCTTGCAATGCGGAGAAATTACTGTTTGTGCATTTACAATATTCATTGATTTTTGCCATTGAAAAACGTCCAGAAATGATTGAAGCTACTGACTGAATGAAAGGAGCTGGCATCTCACTCTCTTTGAATCTTCTTTACCATGCTAAGGGGAGCAGGAAAAAGCAAAAAATTTCAGAATTTCACCTTGCAATGCGGAGAAATTACTGTTTGTGCATTTACAATATTCATTGATTTTTGCCATTGAAAAACATCATGTTATTCATATACCAGAAATGATTGAAGCTACTGACTGAATGAAAGGAGCTGGCATCTCACTCTCTTTGAATCTTCTTTATCATGCTAGGATTAGCAGGAAAAAGCAAAAAATTTCAGAATTGCACCTTGCAATGTGGAGATATTACTGTTTGTGCATTTACAATATTCATTGATTTTTGCCATTGAAAAACGTCCAGAAATGTTTATACCAGAAATGTTTGAAGCTACTGACTGAATGAAAGGAGCTGGCATCTCACTCTCTTTGAATCTTCTTTATCATGCTAAGAGGAGCAGGAAAAAGCAAAAAAATTCAGAATTGCACCTTGCAATGCGGAGAAATTACTGTTTGTGCATTTACAATATTCATTGATTTTTGCCATTGAAAAATGTCCAGAAATGATTGAAGCTACTGACTGAATGAAAGGAGCTGGCATCTCACTCTCTTTGAATCTTCTTTATCATGCTAAGAGGAGCAGGAAAAAGCAAAAAATTTCAGAATTGCACCTTGCAATGCGGAGAAATTACTGTTTGTGCATTTACAATATTCATTGATTTTTGCCATTGAAAAACGTCCAGAAATGATTGAAGCTACTGACTAAATGAAAGGAGCTGGCATCTCACTCTCTTTGAATCTTCTTTATCATGCTAAGAGGAGCAGGAAAAAGCAAAAAATTTCAGAATTGCACCTTGCAATGTGGAGAAATTACTGTTTGTGCATTTACAATATTCATTGATTTTTGCCATTGAAAAACATCATGTTATTCATACCCAGAAATGATTGAAGCTACTGACTGAATGAAAGGAGCTGGCATCTCACTCTCTTTGAATCTTCTTTATCATGCTAAGAGGAGCAGGAAAAAGCAAAAAATTTCAGAATTGCACCTTGCAATGTGGAGATATTACTGTTTGTGCATTTACAATATTCATTGATTTTTGCCATTGAAAAACGTCCAGAAATGTTTGAAGCTACTGACTGAATGAAAGGAGCTGGCATCTCACTCTCTTTGAATCTTCTTTATCATGCTAGGATTAGCAGGAAAAAGCAAAAAATTTCAGAATTGCACCTTGCAATGTGGAGATATTACTGTTTGTGCATTTACAATATTCATTGATTTTTGCCATTGAAAAACATCATGTTATTCATATACCAGAAATGTTTGAGGCTACTGACTGAATGAAAGGACCTGGCATCTCACTCTCTTTGAATCTTCTTTATCATGCTAGGATTAGCAGGAAAAAGCAAAAAATTTCAGAATTGCACCTTGCAATGTGGAGATATTACTGTTTGTGCATTTACAATATTCATTGATTTTTGCCATTGAAAAACGTCCAGAAATGTTTGAAGCTACTGACTGAATGAAAGGAGCTGGCATCTCACTCTATTTGAATATTCTTTATCATGCTAGGATTAGCAGGAAAAAGCAAAAAATTTCAGAATTGCACCTTGCAATGTGGAGATATTACTGTTTGTGCATTTACAATATTCATTGATTTTTGCCATTGAAAAACGTCCAGAAATGTTTATACCAGAAATGTTTGAAGCTACTGACTGAATGAAAGGAGCTGGCATCTCACTCTCTTTGAATCTTCTTTATCATGCTAAGAGGAGCAGGAAAAAGCAAAAAAATTCAGAATTGCACCTTGCAATGCGGAAAAATTACTGTTTGTGCATTTACAATATTCATTGATTTTTGCCATTGAAAAACGTCCAGAAATGATTGAAGCTACTGACTGAATGAAAGGAGCTGGCATCTCACTCTCTTTGAATCTTCTTTATCATGCTAAGAGGAGCAGAAAAAAGCAAAAAATTTCAGAATTGCACCTTGCAATGTGGAGAAATTACTGTTTGTGCATTTACAATATTCATTGATTTTTGCCATTGAAAAACATCATGTTATTCATACCCAGAAATGATTGAAGCTACTGACTGAATGAAAGGAGCTGGCATCTCACTCTCTTTGAATCTTCTTTATCATGCTAAGAGGAGCAGGAAAAAGCAAAACATTTCAGAATTGCACCTTGCAATGCGGAGAAATTACTGTTTGTGCATTTACAATATTCATTGATTTTTGCCATTGAAAAACGTCCAGAAATGATTGAAGCTACTGACTGAATGAAAGGAGCTGGCATCTCACTCTCTTTGAATCTTCTTTATCATGCTAAGAGGAGCAGGAAAAAGCAAAAAATTTCAGAATTGCACCTTGCAATGCGGAGAAATTACTGTTTGTGCATTTACAATATTCATTGATTTTTGCCATTGAAAAACGTCCAGAAATGATTGAAGCTACTGACTGAATGAAAGGAGCTGGCATCTCACTCTCTTTGAATCTTCTTTACCATGCTAAGGGGAGCAGGAAAAAGCAAAAAATTTCAGAATTGCACCTTGCAATGCGGAGAAATTACTGTTTGTGCATTTACAATATTCATTGATTTTTGCCATTGAAAAACATCATGTTATTCATATACCAGAAATGATTGAAGCTACTGACTGAATTAAAGGAGCTGGCATCTCACTCTCTTTGAATCTTCTTTATCATGCTAGGATTAGCAGGAAAAAGCAAAAAATTTCAGAATTGCACCTTGCAATGTGGAGATATTACTGTTTGTGCATTTACAATATTCATTGATTTTTGCCATTGAAAAACGTCCAGAAATGTTTATACCAGAAATGTTTGAAGCTACTGACTGAATGAAAGGAGCTGGCATCTCACTCTCTTTGAATCTTCTTTATCATGCTAAGAGGAGCAGGAAAAAGCAAAAAAATTCAGAATTGCACCTTGCAATGCGGAGAAATTACTGTTTGTGCATTTACAATATTCATTGATTTTTGCCATTGAAAAATGTCCAGAAATGATTGAAGCTACTGACTGAATGAAAGGAGCTGGCATCTCACTCTCTTTGAATCTTCTTTATCATGCTAAGAGGAGCAGGAAAAAGCAAAAAATTTCAGAATTGCACCTTGCAATGCGGAGAAATTACTGTTTGTGCATTTACAATATTCATTGATTTTTGCCATTGAAAAACGTCCAGAAATGATTGAAGCTACTGACTAAATGAAAGGAGCTGGCATCTCACTCTCTTTGAATCTTCTTTATCATGCTAAGAGGAGCAGGAAAAAGCAAAAAATTTCAGAATTGCACCTTGCAATGTGGAGAAATTACTGTTTGTGCATTTACAATATTCATTGATTTTTGCCATTGAAAAACATCATGTTATTCATACCCAGAAATGATTGAAGCTACTGACTGAATGAAAGGAGCTGGCATCTCACTCTCTTTGAATCTTCTTTATCATGCTAAGAGGAGCAGGAAAAAGCAAAACATTTCAGAATTGCACCTTGCAATGCGGAGAAATTACTGTTTGTGCATTTACAATATTCATTGATTTTTGCCATTGAAAAACGTCCAGAAATGATTGAAGCTACTGACTGAATGAAAGGAGCTGGCATCTCACTCTCTTTGAATCTTCTTTATCATGCTAAGAGGAGCAGGAAAAAGCAAAAAATTTCAGAATTGCACCTTGCAATGCGGAGAAATTACTGTTTGTGCATTTACAATATTCATTGATTTTTGCCATTGAAAAACGTCCAGAAATGATTGAAGCTACTGACTGAATGAAAGGAGCTGGCATCTCACTCTCTTTGAATCTTCTTTACCATGCTAAGAGGAGCAGGAAAAAGCAAAAAATTTCAGAATTGCACCTTGCAATGCGGAGAAATTACTGTTTGTGCATTTACAATATTCATTGATTTTTGCCATTGAAAAACATCATGTTATTCATATACCAGAAATGATTGAAGCTACTGACTGAATGAAAGGAGCTGGCATCTCACTCTCTTTGAATCTTCTTTATCATGCTAAGAGGAGCAGGAAAAAGCAAAAAATTTCAGAATTGCACCTTGCAATGCGTTGAAATTACTGTTTGTGCATTTACAATATTCATTGATTTTTGCCATTGAAAAACATCATGTTATTCATACCCAGAAATGATTGAAGCTACTGACTGAATGAAAGGAGCTGGCATCTCACTCTCTTTGAATCTTCTTTATCATGCTAAGAGGAGCAGGAAAAAGCAAAACATTTCAGAATTGCACCTTGCAATGCGGAGAAATTACTGTTTGTGCATTTACAATATTCATTGATTTTTGCCATTGAAAAACGTCCAGAAATGATTGAAGCTACTGACTGAATGAAAGGAGCTGGCATCTCACTCTCTTTGAATCTTCTTTATCATGCTAAGAGGAGCAGGAAAAAGCAAAAAATTTCAGAATTGCACCTTGCAATGCGGAGAAATTACTGTTTGTGCATTTACAATATTCATTGATTTTTGCCATTGAAAAACGTCCAGAAATGATTGAAGCTACTGACTGAATGAAAGGAGCTGGCATCTCACTCTCTTTGAATCTTCTTTACCATGCTAAGAGGAGCAGGAAAAAGCAAAAAATTTCAGAATTGCACCTTGCAATGCGGAGAAATTACTGTTTGTGCATTTACAATATTCATTGATTTTTGCCATTGAAAAACATCATGTTATTCATATACCAGAAATGATTGAAGCTACTGACTGAATGAAAGGAGCTGGCATCTCACTCTCTTTGAATCTTCTTTATCATGCTAGGATTAGCAGGAAAAAGCAAAAAATTTCAGAATTGCACCTTGCAATGTGGAGATATTACTGTTTGTGCATTTACAATATTCATTGATTTTTGCCATTGAAAAACGTCCAGAAATGTTTATACCAGAAATGTTTGAAGCTACTGACTGAATGAAAGGAGCTGGCATCTCACTCTCTTTGAATCTTCTTTATCATGCTAAGAGGAGCAGGAAAAAGCAAAAAAATTCAGAATTGCACCTTGCAATGCGGAGAAATTACTGTTTGTGCATTTACAATATTCATTGATTTTTGCCATTGAAAAATGTCCAGAAATGATTGAAGCTACTGACTGAATGAAAGGAGCTGGCATCTCACTCTCTTTGAATCTTCTTTATCATGCTAAGAGGAGCAGGAAAAAGCAAAAAATTTCAGAATTGCACCTTGCAATGCGGAGAAATTACTGTTTGTGCATTTACAATATTCATTGATTTTTGCCATTGAAAAACGTCCAGAAATGATTGAAGCTACTGACTGAATGAAAGGAGCTGGCATCTCACTCTCTTTGAATCTTCTTTATCATGCTAAGAGGAGCAGGAAAAAGCAAAAAATTTCAGAATTGCACCTTGCAATGTGGAGAAATTACTGTTTGTGCATTTACAATATTCATTGATTTTTGCCATTGAAAAACATCATGTTATTCATACCCAGAAATGATTGAAGCTACTGACTGAATGAAAGGAGCTGGCATCTCACTCTCTTTGAATCTTCTTTATCATGCTAAGAGGAGCAGGAAAAAGCAAAACATTTCAGAATTGCACCTTGCAATGCGGAGAAATTACTGTTTGTGCATTTACAATATTCATTGATTTTTGCCATTGAAAAACGTCCAGAAATGATTGAAGCTACTGACTGAATGAAAGGAGCTGGCATCTCACTCTCTTTGAATCTTCTTTATCATGCTAAGAGGAGCAGGAAAAAGCAAAAAATTTCAGAATTGCACCTTGCAATGCGGAGAAATTACTGTTTGTGCATTTACAATATTCATTGATTTTTGCCATTGAAAAACGTCCAGAAATGATTGAAGCTACTGACTGAATGAAAGGAGCTGGCATCTCACTCTCTTTGAATCTTCTTTACCATGCTAAGAGGAGCAGGAAAAAGCAAAAAATTTCAGAATTGCACCTTGCAATGCGGAGAAATTACTGTTTGTGCATTTACAATATTCATTGATTTTTGCCATTGAAAAACATCATGTTATTCATATACCAGAAATGATTGAAGCTACTGACTGAATGAAAGGAGCTGGCATCTCACTCTCTTTGAATCTTCTTTATCATGCTAAGAGGAGCAGGAAAAAGCAAAAAATTTCAGAATTGCACCTTGCAATGCGGAGAAATTACTGTTTGTGCATTTACAATATTCATTGATTTTTGCCATTGAAAAACGTCCAGAAGTGATTGAAGCTACTGACTGAATGAAAGGAGCTGGCATCTCACTCTCTTTGAATCTTCTTTATCATGCTAAGAGGAGCAGGAAAAAGCAAAAAAATTCAGAATTGCACCTTGCAATGCGGAGAAATTACTGTTTGTGCATTTACAATATTCATTGATTTTTGCCATTGAAAAACGTCCAGAAATGATTGAAGCTACTGACTGAATGAAAGGAGCTGGCATCTCACTCTCTTTGAATCTTCTTTACCATGCTAAGAGGAGCAGGAAAAAGCAAAAAATTTCAGAATTGCACCTTGCAATGCGGAGAAATTACTGTTTGTGCAGTTAAAATATTCATTGATTTTTGCCATTGAAAAACATCATGTTATTCATATACCAGAAATGATTGAAGCTACTGACTGAATGAAAGGAGCTGGCATCTCACTCTCTTTGAATCTTCTTTATCATGCTAAGAGGAGCAGGAAAAAGCAAAAAATTTCAGAATTGCACCTTGCAATGCGGAGAAATTACTGTTTGTGCATTTACAATATTCATTGATTTTTGCCATTGAAAAACGTCCAGAAATGATTGAAGCTACTGACTGAATGAAAGGAGCTGGCATCTCACTCTCTTTGAATCTTCTTTATCATGCTAAGAGGAGCAGGAAAAAGCAAAAAATTTCAGAATTGCACCTTGCAATGCGGAGAAATTACTGTTTGTGCATTTACAATATTCATTGATTTTTGCCATTGAAAAACGTCCAGAAATGATTGAAGCTACTGACTGAATGAAAGGAGCTGGCATCTCACTCTCTTTGAATCTTCTTTATCATGCTAAGAGGAGCAG
Organism: Phyllobates terribilis; assembly: GCF_046119375.1. NCBI lineage: Eukaryota > Metazoa > Chordata > Amphibia > Anura > Dendrobatidae > Phyllobates > Phyllobates terribilis. The sequence continues at coordinate 48,518 of NW_027364410.1, forward strand.
GAAAAAGCAAAAAATTTCAGAATTGCACCTTGCAATGCGGAGAAATTACTGTTTGTGCATTTACAATATTCATTGATTTTTGCCATTGAAAAACGTCCAGAAATGATTGAAGCTACTGACTGAATGAAAGGAGCTGGCATCTCACTCTCTTTGAATCTTCTTTACCATGCTAAGAGGAGCAGGAAAAAGCAAAAAATTTCAGAATTGCACCTTGCAATGCGGAGAAATTACTGTTTGTGCATTTACAATATTCATTGATTTTTGCCATTGAAAAACATCATGTTATTCATATACCAGAAATGATTGAAGCTACTGACTGAATGAAAGGAGCTGGCATCTCACTCTCTTTGAATCTTCTTTATCATGCTAAGAGGAGCAGGAAAAAGCAAAAAATTTCAGAATTGCACCTTGCAATGCGGAGAAATTACTGTTTGTGCATTTACAATATTCATTGATTTTTGCCATTGAAAAACGTCCAGAAGTGATTGAAGCTACTGACTGAATGAAAGGAGCTGGCATCTCACTCTCTTTGAATCTTCTTTATCATGCTAAGAGGAGCAGGAAAAAGCAAAAAAATTCAGAATTGCACCTTGCAATGCGGAGAAATTACTGTTTGTGCATTTACAATATTCATTGATTTTTGCCATTGAAAAACGTCCAGAAATGATTGAAGCTACTGACTGAATGAAAGGAGCTGGCATCTCACTCTCTTTGAATCTTCTTTACCATGCTAAGAGGAGCAGGAAAAAGCAAAAAATTTCAGAATTGCACCTTGCAATGCGGAGAAATTACTGTTTGTGCAGTTAAAATATTCATTGATTTTTGCCATTGAAAAACATCATGTTATTCATATACCAGAAATGATTGAAGCTACTGACTGAATGAAAGGAGCTGGCATCTCACTCTCTTTGAATCTTCTTTATCATGCTAAGAGGAGCAGGAAAAAGCAAAAAATTTCAGAATTGCACCTTGCAATGCGGAGAAATTACTGTTTGTGCATTTACAATATTCATTGATTTTTGCCATTGAAAAACGTCCAGAAATGATTGAAGCTACTGACTGAATGAAAGGAGCTGGCATCTCACTCTCTTTGAATCTTCTTTATCATGCTAAGAGGAGCAGGAGAAAGCAAAAAATTTCAGAATTGCACCTTGCAATGCGGAGAAATTACTGTTTGTGCATTTACAATATTCATTGATTTTTGCCATTGAAAAACGTCCAGAAATGATTGAAGCTACTGACTGAATGAAAGGAGCTGGCATGTAACTCTCTTTGAGTCTTCTTTATCATGCTAAGAGGAGCAGGAAAAAGCAAAAAATTTCAGAATTGCACCTTGCAATGCGGAGAAATTACTCTTTGTGCATTTACAATATTCATTGATTTTTGCCATTGAAAAACATCATGTTATTCATTTACCAGAAATGTTTGAAGCTACTGACTGAATGAAAGAAGCTGGCATCTCACTATCTTTGAATCTTCTTTATCATGCTAAGAGGAGCAGGAAAAAGCAAAAAATTTCAGAATTCCACCTTACAATGCGGAGAAATTACTGTTTGTGCATATACAATATTCATTGATTTTTGCCATTGAAAAACGTCCAGAAATGTTTGAAGCTACTGACTGAATGAAAGGAGCTGGCATCTCACTCTATTTGAATATTCATTATCATGCTAGGATTAGCAGGAAAAAGCAAAAAATTTCAGAATTGCACCTTGCAATGTGGAGATATTACTGTTTGTGCATTTACAATATTCATTGATTTTTGCCATTGAAAAACGTCCAGAAATGTTTATACCAGAAATGTTTGAAGCTACTGACTGATTGAAAGGAGCTGGCATCTCACTCTCTTTGAATCTTCTTTATCATGCTAAGAGGAGCAGGAAAAAGCAAAAAAATTCAGAATTGCACCTTGCAATGCGGAGAAATTACTGTTTGTGCATTTACAATATTCATTGATTTTTGCCATTGAAAAATGTCCAGAAATGATTGAAGCTACTGACTGAATGAAAGGAGCTGGCATCTCACTCTCTTTGAATCTTCTTTATCATGCTAAGAGGAGCAGGAAAAAGCAAAAAATTTCAGAATTGCACCTTGCAATGCGGAGAAATTACTGTTTGTGCATTTACAATATTCATTGATTTTTGCCATTGAAAAACGTCCAGAAATGATTGAAGCTACTGACTGAATGAAAGGAGCTGGCATCTCACTCTCTTTGAATCTTCTTTATCATGCTAAGAGGAGCAGGAAAAAGCAAAAAATTTCAGAATTGCACCTTGCAATGTGGAGAAATTACTGTTTGTGCATTTACAATATTCATTGATTTTTGCCATTGAAAAACATCATGTTATTCATACCCAGAAATGATTGAAGCTACTGACTGAATGAAAGGAGCTGGCATCTCACTCTCTTTGAATCTTCTTTATCATGCTAAGAGGAGCAGGAAAAAGCAAAACATTTCAGAATTGCACCTTGCAATGCGGAGAAATTACTGTTTGTGCATTTACAATATTCATTGATTTTTGCCATTGAAAAACGTCCAGAAATGATTGAAGCTACTGACTGAATGAAAGGAGCTGGCATCTCACTCTCTTTGAATCTTCTTTATCATGCTAAGAGGAGCAGGAAAAAGCAAAAAATTTCAGAATTGCACCTTGCAATGCGGAGAAATTACTGTTTGTGCATTTACAATATTCATTGATTTTTGCCATTGAAAAACGTCCAGAAATGATTGAAGCTACTGACTGAATGAAAGGAGCTGGCATCTCACTCTCTTTGAATCTTCTTTACCATGCTAAGAGGAGCAGGAAAAAGCAAAAAATTTCAGAATTGCACCTTGCAATGCGGAGAAATTACTGTTTGTGCAGTTACAATATTCATTGATTTTTGCCATTGAAAAACATCATGTTATTCATATACCAGAAATGATTGAAGCTACTGACTGAATGAAAGGAGCTGGCATCTCACTCTCTTTGAATCTTCTTTATCATGCTAAGAGGAGCAGGAAAAAGCAAAAAATTTCAGAATTGCACCTTGCAATGCGGAGAAATTACTGTTTGTGCATTTACAATATTCATTGATTTTTGCCATTGAAAAACGTCCAGAAATGATTGAAGCTACTGACTGAATGAAAGGAGCTGGCATCTCACTCTCTTTGAATCTTCTTTATCATGCTAAGAGGAGCAGGAAAAAGCAAAAAATTTCAGAATTGCACCTTGCAATGCGGAGAAATTACTGTTTGTGCATTTACAATATTCATTGATTTTTGCCATTGAAAAACGTCCAGAAATGATTGAAGCTACTGACTGAATGAAAGGAGCTGGCATGTAACTCTCTTTGAGTCTTCTTTATCATGCTAAGAGGAGCAGGAAAAAGCAAAAAATTTCAGAATTGCACCTTGCAATGCGGAGAAATTACTCTTTGTGCATTTACAATATTCATTGATTTTTGCCATTGAAAAACATCATGTTATTCATTTACCAGAAATGTTTGAAGCTACTGACTGAATGAAAGAAGCTGGCATCTCACTATCTTTGAATCTTCTTTATCATGCTAAGAGGAGCAGGAAAAAGCAAAAAATTTCAGAATTCCACCTTACAATGCGGAGAAATTACTGTTTGTGCATATACAATATTCATTGATTTTTGCCATTGAAAAACGTCCAGAAAAGATTGAAGCTACTGACTGAATGAAAGGAGCTGGCATCTCACTCTCTTTGAATCTTCTTTATCATGCTAAGAGGAGCAGGAAAAAGCAAAAAATTTCAGAATTGCACCTTGCAATGCGGAGAAATTACTGTTTGTGCATTTACAATATTCATTGATTTTTGCCATTGAAAAACATCATGTTATTCATATACCAGAAATGTTTGAAGCTACTGACTGAATGAAAGGAGCTGGCATCTCACTCTCTTTGAATCTTCTTTATCATGCTAAGAGGAGCAGGAAAAAGCAAAAAATTTCAGAATTGCACCTTGCAATGCGGAGAAATTACTGTTTGTGCATTTACAATATTCATTGATTTTTGCCATTGAAAAACGTCCAGAAATGATTGAAGCTACTGACTGAATGAAAGGAGCTGGCATCTCACTCTCTTTGAATCTTCTTTATCATGCTAAGAGGAGCAGGAAAAAGCAAAAAAATTCAGAATTGCACCTTGCAATGCGGAGAAATTACTGTTTGTGCATTTACAATATTCATTGATTTTTGCCATTGAAAAACATCATGTTATTCATATACCAGAAATGATTGAAGCTACTGACTGAATGAAAGGAGCGGGCATCTCACTCTCTTTGAATCTTCTTTATCATGCTAAGAGGAGCAGGAAAAAGCAAAAAATTTCAGAATTGCACGTTGCAATGCGGAGAAATTACTGTTTGTGCATTTACAATATTCATTGATTTTTGCCATTGAAAAACGTCCAGAAATGATTGAAGCTACTGACTGAATGAAAGGAGCTGGCATCTCACTCTCTTTGAATCTTCTTTATCATGCTAGGATTAGCAGGAAAAAGCAAAAAATTTCAGAATTGCACCTTGCAATGTGGAGATATTACTGTTTGTGCATTTACAATATTCATTGATTTTTGCCATTGAAAAACGTCCAGAAATGTTTGAAGCTACTGACTGAATGAAAGGAGCTGGCATCTCACTCTCTTTGAATCTTCTTTATCATGCTAGGATTAGCAGGAAAAAGCAAAAAATTTCAGAATTGCACCTTGCAATGTGGAGATATTACTGTTTGTGCATTTACAATATTCATTGATTTTTGCCATTGAAAAACGTACAGAAATGTTTGAAGCTACTGACTGAATGAAAGGAGCTGGCATCTCACTCTCTTTGAATCTTCTTTATCATGCTAGGAGTAGCAGGAAAAAGCAAAAAATTTCAGAATTGCACCTTGCAATGTGGAGATATTACTGTTTGTGCATTTACAATATTCATTGATTTTTGCCATTGAAAAACGTCCAGAAATGTTTGAAGCTACTGACTGAATGAAAGGAGCTGGCATCTCACTCTCTTTGAATCTTCTTTATCATGCTAGGATTAGCAGGAAAAAGCAAAAAATTTCAGAATTGCACCTTGCAATGTGGAGATATTACTGTTTGTGCATTTACAATATTCATTGATTTTTGCCATTAAAAAACATCATGTTATTCATATACCAGAAATGTTTGAGGCTACTGACTGAATGAAAGGACCTGGCATCTCACTCTCTTTGAATCTTCTTTATCATGCTAGGATTAGCAGGAAAAAGCAAAAAATTTCAGAATTGCACCTTGCAATGTGGAGATATTACTGTTTGTGCATTTACAATATTCATTGATTTTTGCCATTGAAAAACGTCCAGAAATGTTTGAAGCTACTGACTGAATGAAAGGAGCTGGCATCTCACTCTATTTGAATATTCTTTATCATGCTAGGATTAGCAGGAAAAAGCAAAAAATTTCAGAATTGCACCTTGCAATGTGGAGATATTACTGTTTGTGCATTTACAATATTCATTGATTTTTGCCATTGAAAAACGTCCAGAAATGTTTATACCAGAAATGTTTGAAGTTACTGACTGAATGAAAGGAGCTGGCATCTCACTCTCTTTGAATCTTCTTTATCATGCTAAGAGGAGCAGGAAAAAGCAAAAAAATTCAGAATTGCACCTTGCAATGCGGAGAAATTACTGTTTGTGCATTTTCAATATTCATTGATTTTTGCCATTGAAAAACGTCCAGAAATGATTGAAGCTACTGACTGAATGAAAGGAGCTGGCATCTCACTCTCTTTGAATCTTCTTTATCATGCTAAAAGGAGCAGGAAAAAGCAAAAAATTTCAGAATTGCACCTTGCAATGCGGAGAAATTACTGTTTGTGCATTTACAATATTCATTGATTTTTGCCATTGAAAAACGTCCAGAAATGATTGAAGCTACTGACTGAATGAAAGGAGCTGGCATCTCACTCTCGTTGAATCTTCTTTATCATGCTAAGAGGAGCAGGAAAAAGCAAAAAATTTCAGAATTGCACCTTGCAATGTGGAGAAATTACTGTTTGTGCATTTACAATATTCATTGATTTTTGCCATTGAAAAACATCATGTTATTCATACCCAGAAATGATTGAAGCTACTGACTGAATGAAAGGAGCTGGCATCTCACTCTCTTTGAATCTTCTTTATCATGCTAAGAGGAGCAGGAAAAAGCAAAAAATTTCAGAATTGCACCTTGCAATGCGGAGAAATTACTGTTTGTGCATTTACAATATTCATTGATTTTTGCCATTGAAAAACGTCCAGAAATGATTGAAGCTACTGACTGAATGAAAGGAGCTGGCATCTCACTCTCTTTGAATCTTCTTTACCATGCTAAGAGGAGCAGGAAAAAGCAAAAAATTTCAGAATTGCACCTTGCAATGCGGAGAAATTACTGTTTGTGCATTTACAATATTCATTGATTTTTGCCATTGAAAAACATCATGTTATTCATATACCAGAAATGATTGAAGCTACTGACTGAATGAAAGGAGCTGGCATCTCACTCTCTTTGAATCTTCTTTATCATGCTAAGAGGAGCAGGAAAAAGCAAAAAATTTCAGAATTGCACCTTGCAATGCGGAGAAATTACTGTTTGTGCATTTACAATATTCATTGATTTTTGCCATTGAAAAACGTCCAGAAAAGATTGAAGCTACTGACTGAATGAAAGGAGCTGGCATCTCACTCTCTTTGAATCTTCTTTATCATGCTAAGAGGAGCAGGAAAAAGCAAAAAATTTCAGAATTGCACCTTGCAATGCGGAGAAATTACTGTTTGTGCATTTACAATATTCATTGATTTTTGCCATTGAAAAACATCATGTTATTCATATACCAGAAATGTTTGAAGCTACTGACTGAATGAAAGGAGCTGGCATCTCACTCTCTTTGAATCTTCTTTATCATGCTAAGAGGAGCAGGAAAAAGCAAAAAATTTCAGAATTGCACCTTGCAATGCGGAGAAATTACTGTTTGTGCATTTACAATATTCATTGATTTTTGCCATTGAAAAACGTCCAGAAATGATTGAAGCTACTGACTGAATGAAAGGAGCTGGCATCTCACTCTCTTTGAATCTTCTTTATCATGCTAAGAGGAGCAGGAAAAAGCAAAAAAATTCAGAATTGCACCTTGCAATGCGGAGAAATTACTGTTTGTGCATTTACAATATTCATTGATTTTTGCCATTGAAAAACATCATGTTATTCATATACCAGAAATGATTGAAGCTACTGACTGAATGAAAGGAGCGGGCATCTCATTCTCTTTGAATCTTCTTTTTCATGCTAAGAGGAGCAGGAAAAAGCAAAAAATTTCAGAATTGCACCTTGCAATGCGGAGAAATTACTGTTTGTGCATTTACAATATTCATTGATTTTTGCCATTGAAAAACGTCCAGAAATGATTGAAGCTACTGACTGAATGAAAGGAGCTGGCATCTCACTCTCTTTGAATCTTCTTTATCATGCTAAGAGGAGCAGGAAAAAGCAAAAAATTTCAGAATTGCACCTTGCAATGCGGAGAAATTACTGCTTGTGCATTTACAATATTCATTGATTTTTGCCATTGAAAAACGTCCAGAAATGATTGAAGCTACTGACTGAATGAAAGGAGCTGGCATCTCACTCTCTTTGAATCTTTATCATGCTAAGAGGAGCAGGAAAAAGCAAAAAATTTCAGAATTGCACCTTGCAATGCGGAGAAATTACTGTTTGTGCATTTACAATATTCATTGATTTTTGCCATTGAAAAACGTCCAGAAATGTTTGAAGCTACTGACTGAATGAAAGGAGCTGGCATCTCACTCTCTTTGAATCTTCTTTATCATGCTAGGATTAGCAGGAAAAAGCAAAAAATTTCAGAATTGCACCTTGCAATGTGGAGATATTACTGTTTGTGCATTTACAATATTCATTGATTTTTGCCATTGAAAAACGTCCAGAAATGTTTGAAGCTACTGACTGAATGAAAGGAGCTGGCATCTCACTCTCTTTGAATCTTCTTTATCATGCTAGGAGTAGCAGGAAAAAGCAAAAAATTTCAGAATTGCACCTTGCAATGTGGAGATATTACTGTTTGTGCATTTACAATATTCATTGATTTTTGCCATTGAAAAACGTCCAGAAATGTTTGAAGCTACTGACTGAATGAAAGGAGCTGGCATCTCACTCTCTTTGAATCTTCTTTATCATGCTAGGATTAGCAGGAAAAAGCAAAAAATTTCAGAATTGCACCTTGCAATATGGAGATATTACTGTTTGTGCATTTACAATATTCATTGATTTTTGCCATTGAAAAACATCATGTTATTCATATACCAGAAATGTTTGAAGCTACTGACTGAATGAAAGGAGCTGGCATCTCATTCTCTTTGAATCTTCTTTATCATGCTAGGATTAGCAGGAAAAAGCAAAAAATTTCAGAATTGAACCTTGCAATGTGGAGATATTACTGTTTGTGCATTTACAATATTCATTGATTTTTGCCATTGAAAAACGTCCAGAAATGTTTGAAGCTACTGACTGAATGAAAGGAGCTGGCATCTCACTCTATTTGAATCTTCTTTATCATGCTAGGATTAGCAGGAAAAAGCAAAAAATTTCAGAATTGCACCTTGCAATGTGGAGATATTACTGTTTGTGCATTTACAATATTCATTGATTTTTGCCATTGAAAAACGTCCAGAAATGTTTATACCAGAAATGTTTGAAGCTACTGACTGAATGAAAGGAGCTGGCATCTCACTCTCTTTGAATCTTCTTTATCATGCTAAGAGGAGCAGGAAAAAGCAAAGAATTTCAGAATTGCACCTTGCAATGCGGAGAAATTACTGTTTGTGCATTTACAATATTCATTGATTTTTGCCATTGAAAAACGTCCAGAAATGACTGAAGCTACTGACTGAATGAAAGGAGCTGGCATCTCACTCTCTTTGAATCTTCTTTATCATGCTAAGAGGAGCAGGAAAAAGCAAAAAATTTCAGAATTGCACCTTGCAATGCGGAGAAATTACTGTTTGTGCATTTACAATATTCATTGATTTTTGCCATTGAAAAACGTCCAGAAATGATTGAAGCTACTGACTGAATGAAAAGAGCTGGCATCTCACTCTCTTTGAATCTTCTTTATCATGCTAAGAGGAGCAGGAAAAAGCAAAAAATTTCAGAATTGCACCTTGCAATGCGGAGAAATTACTGTTTGTGCATTTACAATATTCATTGATTTTTGCCATTGAAAAACATCATGTTATTCATATACCAGAAATGATTGAAGCTACTGACTGAATGAAAGGAGCTGGCATCTCACTCTCTTTGAATCTTCTTTATCATGCTAAGAGGAGCAGGAAAAAGCAAAAAATTTCAGAATTGCACCTTGCAATGTGGAGATATTACTGTTTGTGCATTTACAATATTCATTGATTTTTGCCATTGAAAAACGTCCAGAAATGTTTATACCAGAAATGTTTGAAGCTACTGACTGAATGAAAGGAGCTGGCATCTCACTCTCTTTGAATCTTCTTTATCATGCTAAGAGGAGCAGGAAAAATCAAAAAATTTCAGAATTGCACCTTGCAATGCGGAGAAATTACTGTTTGTGCATTTACAATATTCATTGATTTTTGCCATTGAAAAACGTCCAGAAATGACTGAAGCTACTGACTGAATGAAAGGAGCTGGCATCTCACTCTCTGAATCTTCTTTATCATGCTAAGAGGAGCAGGAAAAAGCAAAAAATTTCAGAATTGCACCTTGCAATGCGGAGAAATTACTGTTTGTGCATTTACAATATTCATTGATTTTTGCCATTGAAAAACATCCAGAAATGATTGAAGCTACTGACTGAATGAAAGGAGCTGGCATCTCACTCTCTTTGAATCTTCTTTATCATGCTAAGAGGAGCAGGAAAAAGCAAAAAATTTCAGAATTGCACCTTGCAATGCGGAGAAATTACTGTTTGTGCATTTACAATATTCATTGATTTTTGCCATTGAAAAACATCATGTTATTCATATACCAGAAATGATTGAAGCTACTGACTGAATGAAAGGAGCTGGCATCTCATTCTCTTTGAATCTTCTTTATCATGCTAAGAGGAGCAGGAAAAAGCAAAAAATTTCAGAATTGCACCTTGCAATGCGGAGAAATTACTGTTTGTGCATTTACAATATTCATTGATTTTTGCCATTTAAAAACGTCCAGAAATGATTGAAGCTACTGACTGAATGAAAGGAGCTGGCATCTCACTCTCTTTGAATCTTCTTTATCATGCTAAGAGGAGCAGGAAAAAGCAAAAAATTTCAGAATTGCAATTTGCAATGCGGAGAAATTACTGTTTGTGCATTTACAATATTCATTGATTTTTGCCATTGAAAAACGTCCAGAAATGATTGAAGCTACTGACTGAATGAAAGGAGCTGGCATCTCACTCTCTTTGAATCTTCTTTATCATGCCAAGAGGAGCAGGAAAAAGCAAAAAATTTCAGAATTGCACCTTGCAATGCGGAGAAATTACTGTTTGTGCATTTACAATATTCATTGATTTTTGCCATTGAAAAACGTCCAGAAATGATTGAAGCTACTGACTGAATGAAAGGAGCTGGCATCTCACTCTCTTTGAATCTTCTTTATCATGCTAAGAGGAGCAGGAAAAAGCAAAAAATTTCAGAATTGCACCTTGCAATGCGGAGAAATTACTGTTTGTGCATTTACAATATTCATTGATTTTTGCCATTGAAAAACATCATGTTATTCATATACCAGAAATGATTGAAGCTACTGACTGAATGAAAGGAGCTGGCATCTCACTCTCTTTGAATCTTCTTTATCATGCTAAGAGGAGCAGGAAAAAGCAAAAAATTTCAGAATTGCACCTTGCAATGCGGAGAAATTACTGTTTGTGCATTTACAATATTCATTGATTTTTGCCATTGAAAAACGTCCAGAAATGACTGAAGCTACTGACTGAATGAAAGGAGCTGGCATCTCACTCTCTTTGAATCTTCTTTATCATGCTAAGAGGAGCAGGAAAAAGCAAAAAATTTCAGAATTGCACCTTGCAATGCGGAGAAATTACTGTTTGTGCATTTACAATATTCATTGATTTTTGCCATTGAAAAACGTCCAGAAATGATTGAAGCTACTGACTGAATGAAAGGAGCTGGCATCTCACTCTCTTTGAATCTTCTTTATCATGCTAAGAGGAGCAGGAAAAAGCAAAAAATTTCAGAATTGCACCTTGCAATGCGGAGAAATTACTGTTTGTGCATTTACAATATTCATTGATTTTTGCCATTGAAAAACATCATGTTATTCATATACCAGAAATGATTGAAGCTACTGACTGAATGAAAGGAGCTGGCATCTCACTCTCTTTGAATCTTCTTTATCATGCTAAGAGGAGCAGGAAAAAGCAAAAAATTTCAGAATTGCACCTTGCAATGCGGAGAAATTACTGTTTGTGCATTTACAATATTCATTGATTTTTGCCATTGAAAAACGTCCAGAAATGATTGAAGCTACTGACTGAATGAAAGGAGCTGGCATCTCACTCTCTTTGAATCTTCTTTATCATGCTAAGAGGAGCAGGAAAAAGCAAAAAATTTCAGAATTGCACCTTGCAATGCGGAGAAATTGCTGTTTGTGCATTTACAATATTCATTGATTTTTGCCATTGAAAAACGTCCAGAAATGATTGAAGCTACTGACTGAATGAAAGGAGCTGACATCTCACTCTCTTTGAATCTTCTTTATCATGCTAGGATTAGCAGGAAAAAGCAAAAAATTTCAGAATTGCACCTTGCAATGTGGAGATATTACTGTTTGTGCATTTACAATATTCATTGATTTTTGCCATTGAAAAACGTCCAGAAATGTTTGAAGCTACTGACTGAATGAAAGGAGCTGGCATCTCACTCTATTTGAATCTTCTTTATCATGCTAGGATTAGCAGGAAAAAGCAAAAAAAATTTCAGCATTGCACCTTGCAATGTGGAGATATTACTGTTTGTGCATTTACAATATTCATTGATTTTTGCCATTGAAAAACGTCCAGAAATGTTTATACCAGAAATGTTTGAAGCTACTGACTGAATGAAAGGAGCTGGCATCTCACTCTCTTTGAATCTTCTTTATCATGGTAAGAGGAGCAGGAAAAAGCAAAAAATTTCAGAATTGCACCTTGCAATGCGGAGAAATTACTGTTTGTGCATTTACAATATTCATTGATTTTTGCCATTGAAAAACTTCCAGAAATGACTGAAGCTACTGACTGAATGAAAGGAGCTGGCATCTCACTCTCTTTGAATCTTCTTTATCATGCTAAGAGGAGCAGGAAAAAGCAAAAAATTTCAGAATTGCACCTTGCAATGCGGAGAAATTACTGTTTGTGCATTTACAATATTCATTGATTTTTGCCATTGAAAAACGTCCAGAAATGATTGAAGCTACTGAATGAATGAAAGGAGCTGGCATCTCACTCTCTTTGAATCTTCTTTATCATGCTAAGAGGAGCAGGAAAAAGCAAAAAATTTCAGAATTGCACCTTGCAATGCGGAGAAATTACTGTTTGTGCATTTACAATATTCATTGATTTTTGCCATTGAAAAACGTCCAGAAATGATTGAAGCTACTGACTGAATGAAAGGAGCTGGCATCTCACTCTCTTTGAATCTTCTTTATCATGCTAAGAGGAGCAGGAAAAAGCAAAAAATTTCAGAATTGCAATTTGCAATGCGGAGAAATTACTGTTTGTGCATTTACAATATTCATTGATTTTTGCCATTGAAAAACGTCCAGAAATGATTGAAGCTACTGACTGAATGAAAGGAGCTGGCATCTCACTCTCTTTGAATCTTCTTTATCATGCCAAGAGGAGCAGGAAAAAGCAAAAAATTTCAGAATTGCACCTTGCAATGCGGAGAAATTACTGTTTGTGCATTTACAATATTCATTGATTTTTGCCATTGAAAAACGTCCAGAAATGATTGAAGCTACTGACTGAATGAAAGGAGCTGGCATCTCACTCTCTTTGAATCTTCTTTATCATGCTAAGAGGAGCAGGAAAAAGCAAAAAATTTCAGAATTGCACCTTGCAATGCGGAGAAATTACTGTTTGTGCATTTACAATATTCATTGATTTTTGCCATTGAAAAACATCATGTTATTCATATACCAGAAATGATTGAAGCTACTGACTGAATGAAAGGAGCTGGCATCTCACTCTCTTTGAATCTTCTTTATCATGCTAAGAGGAGCAGGAAAAAGCAAAAAATTTCAGAATTGCACCTTGCAATGCGGAGAAATTACTGTTTGTGCATTTACAATATTCATTGATTTTTGCCATTGAAAAACGTCCAGAAATGACTGAAGCTACTGACTGAATGAAAGGAGCTGGCATCTCACTCTCTTTGAATCTTCTTTATCATGCTAAGAGGAGCAGGAAAAAGCAAAAAATTTCAGAATTGCACCTTGCAATGCGGAGAAATTACTGTTTGTGCATTTACAATATTCATTGATTTTTGCCATTGAAAAACGTCCAGAAATGATTGAAGCTACTGACTGAATGAAAGGAGCTGGCATCTCACTCTCTTTGAATCTTCTTTATCATGCTAAGAGGAGCAGGAAAAAGCAAAAAATTTCAGAATTGCACCTTGCAATGCGGAGAAATTACTGTTTGTGCATTTACAATATTCATTGATTTTTGCCATTGAAAAACATCATGTTATTCATATACCAGAAATGATTGAAGCTACTGACTGAATGAAAGGAGCTGGCATCTCACTCTCTTTGAATCTTCTTTATCATGCTAAGAGGAGCAGGAAAAAGCAAAAAATTTCAGAATTGCACCTTGCAATGCGGAGAAATTACTGTTTGTGCATTTACAATATTCATTGATTTTTGCCATTGAAAAACGTCCAGAAATGATTGAAGCTACTGACTGAATGAAAGGAGCTGGCATCTCACTCTCTTTGAATCTTCTTTATCATGCTAAGAGGAGCAGGAAAAAGCAAAAAATTTCAGAATTGCACCTTGCAATGCGGAGAAATTACTGTTTGTGCATTTACAATATTCATTGATTTTTGCCATTGAAAAACATCATGTTATTCATATACCAGAAATGATTGAAGCTACTGACTGAATGAAAGGAGCTGGCATCTCACTCTCTTTGAATCTTCTTTATCATGCTAAGAGGAGCAGGAAAAAGCAAAAAATTTCAGAATTGCACCTTGCAATGCGGAGAAATTACTGTTTGTGCATTTACAATATTCATTGATTTTTGCCATTGAAAAACGTCCAGAAATGATTGAAGCTACTGACTGAATGAAAGGAGCTGGCATCTCACTCTCTTTGAATCTTCTTTATCATGCTAAGAGGAGCAGGAAAAAGCAAAAAATTTCAGAATTGCACCTTGCAATGCGGAGAAATTGCTGTTTGTGCATTTACAATATTCATTGATTTTTGCCATTGAAAAACGTCCAGAAATGTTTGAAGCTACTGACTGAATGAAAGGAGCTGGCATCTCACTCTATTTGAATCTTCTTTATCATGCTAGGATTAGCAGGAAAAAGCAAAAAAAATTTCAGCATTGCACCTTGCAATGTGGAGATATTACTGTTTGTGCATTTACAATATTCATTGATTTTTGCCATTGAAAAACGTCCAGAAATGTTTATACCAGAAATGTTTGAAGCTACTGACTGAATGAAAGGAGCTGGCATCTCACTCTCTTTGAATCTTCTTTATCATGGTAAGAGGAGCAGAAAAAAGCAAAAAATTTCAGAATTGCACCTTGCAATGCGGAGAAATTACTGTTTGTGCATTTACAATATTCATTGATTTTTGCCATTGAAAAACTTCCAGAAATGACTGAAGCTACTGACTGAATGAAAGGAGCTGGCATCTCACTCTCTTTGAATCTTCTTTATCATGCTAAGAGGAGCAGGAAAAAGCAAAAAATTTCAGAATTGCACCTTGCAATGCGGAGAAATTACTGTTTGTGCATTTACAATATTCATTGATTTTTGCCATTGAAAAACGTCCAGAAATGATTGAAGCTACTGAATGAATGAAAGGAGCTGGCATCTCACTCTCTTTGAATCTTCTTTATCATGCTAAGAGGAGCAGGAAAAAGCAAAAAATTTCAGAATTGCACCTTGCAATGCGGAGAAATTACTGTTTGTGCATTTACAATATTCATTGATTTTTGCCATTGAAAAACATCATGTTATTCATATACCAGAAATGATTGAAGCTACTGACTGAATGAAAGGAGCTGGCATCTCACTCTCTTTGAATCTTCTTTATCATGCTAAGAGGAGCAGGAAAAAGCAAAAAATTTCAGAATTGCACCTTGCAATGCGGAGAAATTACTGTTTGTGCATTTACAATATTCATTGATTTTTGCCATTGAAAAACGTCCAGAAATGATTGAAGCTACTGACTGAATGAAAGGAGCTGGCATCTCACTCTCTTTGAATCTTCTTTATCATGCTAAGAGGAGCAGGAAAAAGCAAAAAATTTCAGAATTTCATCTTGCAATGCGGAGAAATTACTGTTTGTGCATTTACAATATTCATTGATTTTTGCCATTGAAAAACGTCCAGAAATGATTGAAGCTACTGACTGAATGAAAGGAGCTGGCATCTCACTCTCTTTGAATCTTCTTTATCATGCTAAGAGGAGCAGGAAAAAGCAAAAAATTTCAGAATTGCACCTTGCAATGCGGAGAAATTACTGTTTGTGCATTTACAATATTCATTGATTTTTGCCATTGAAAAACGTCCAGAAATGATTGAAGCTACTGACTGAATGAAAGGAGCCGGAATCTCACTCTCTTTGAATCTTCTTTATCATGCTAAGAGGAGCAGGAAAAAGCAAAAAATTTCAGAATTGCAACTTGCAATGCGGAGAAATTACTGTTTGTGCATTTACAATATTCATTGATTTTTGCCATTGAAAAACATCATGTTATTCATATACCAGAAATGATTGAAGCTACTGACTGAATGAAAGGAGCTGGCATCTCACTCTCTTTGAATCTTCTTTATCATGCTAAGAGGAGCAGGAAAAAGCAAAAAATTTCAGAATTGCACCTTGCAATGCGGAGAAATTACTGTTTGTGCATTTACAATATTCATTGATTTTTGCCATTGAAAAACGTCCAGAAATGATTGAAGCTACTGACTGAATGAAAGGAGCTGGCATCTCACTCTCTTTGAATCTTCTTTATCATGCTAAGAGGAGCAGGAAAAAGCAAAAAATTTCAGAATTGCACCTTGCAATGCGGAGAAATTACTGTTTGTGCATTTACAATATTCATTGATTTTTGCCATTGAAAAACGTCCAGAAATGATTGAAGCTACTGACTGAATGAAAGGAGCTGGCATCTCACTCTCTTTGAATCTTCTTTATCATGCTAAGAGGAGCAGGAAAAAGCAAAAAATTTCAGAATTGCACCTTGCAATGCGGAGAAATTACTGTTTGTGCATTTACAATATTCATTGATTTTTGCCATTGAAAAACGTCCAGAAATGATTGAAGCTACTGACTGAATGAAAGGAGCTGGCATCTCACTCTCTTTGAATCTTCTTTATCATGCTAAGAGGAGCAGGAAAATGCAAGAAATTTCAGAATTGCACCTTGCAATGCGGAGAAATTACTGTTTGTGCATTTATAATATTCATTGATTTTTGCCATTGAAAAACATCCAGAAATGATTGAAGCTACTGACTGAATGAAAGGAGCTGGCATCTCACTCTCTTTGAATCTTCTTTATCATGCTAAGAGGAGCAGGAAAAAGCAAAAAATTTCAGAATTGCACCTTGCAATGCGGAGAAATTACTGTTTGTGCATTTACAATATTCATTGATTTTTGCCATTGAAAAACATCATGTTATTCATATACCAGAAATGATTGAAGCTACTGACTGAATGAAAGGAGCTGGCATCTCACTCTCTTTGAATCTTCTTTATCATGCTAAGAGGAGCAGGAAAAAGCAAAAAATTTCAGAATTGCACCTTGCAATGCGGAGAAATTACTGTTTGTGCATTTACAATATTCATTGATTTTTGCATTGAAAAACGTCCAGAAATGACTGAAGCTACTGACTGAATGAAAGGAGCTGGCATCTCACTCTCTTTGAATCTTCTTTATCATGCTAAGAGGAGCAGGAAAAAGCAAAAAATTTCAGAATTGCATCTTGCAATGCGGAGAAATTACTGTTTGTGCATTTACAATATTCATTGATTTTTGCCATTGAAAAACGTCCAGAAATGATTGAAGCTACTGACTGAATGAAAGGAGCTGGCATCTCACTCTCTTTGAATCTTCTTTATCATGCTAAGAGGAGCAGGAAAAAGCAAAAAATTTCAGAATTGCACCTTGCAATGCGGAGAAATTACTGTTTGTGCATTTACAATATTCATTGATTTTTGCCATTGAAAAACATCATGTTATTCATATACCAGAAATGATTGAAGTTACTGACTGAATGAAAGGAGCTGGCATCTCACTCTCTTTGAATCTTCTTTATCATGCTAAGAGGAGCAGGAAAAAGCAAAAAATTTCAGAATTGCACCTTGCAATGCGGAGAAATTACTGTTTGTGCATTTACAATATTCATTGATTTTTGCCATTGAAAAACGTCCAGAAATGATTGAAGCTACTGACTGAATGAAAGGAGCTGGCATCTCACTCTCTTTTAATCTTCTTTATCATGCTAAGAGGAGCAGGAAAAAGCAAAAAATTTCAGAATTGCACCTTGCAATGCGGAGAAATTACTGTTTGTGCATTTACAATATTCATTGATTTTTGCCATTGAAAAACGTCCAGAAATGATTGAAGCTACTGACTGAATGAAAGGAGCTGGCATCTCACTCTCTTTGAATCTTCTTTATCATGCTAGGATTAGCAGGAAAAAGCAAAAAATTTCAGAATTGCACCTGGCAATGTGGAGATATTACTGTTTGTGCATTTACAATATTCATTGAATTTTGCCATTGAAAAACGTCCAGAAATGTTTGAAGCTACTGACTGAATGAAAGGAGCTGGCATCTCACTCTATTTGAATCTTCTTTATCATGCTAGGTTTAGCAGGAAAAAGCAAAAAATTTCAGAATTGCACCTTGCAATGTGGAGATATTACTGTTTGTGCATTTACAATATTCATTGATTTTTGCCATTGAAAAACGTCCAGAAATGTTTATACCAGAAATGTTTGAAGCTACTGACTGAATGAAAGGAGCTGGCATCTCACTCTCTTTGAATCTTCTTTATCATGCTAAGAGGAGCAGGAAAAAGCAAAAAATTTCAGAATTGCACCTTGCAATGCGGAGAAATTACTGTTTGTGCATTTACAATATTCATTGATTTTTGCCATTGAAAAACGTCCAGAAATGACTGAAGCTACTGACTGAATGAAAGGAGCTGGCATCTCACTCTCTTTGAATCTTCTTTATCATGCTAAGAGGAGCAGGAAAAAGCAAAAAATTTCAAAATTGCACCTTGCAATGCGGAGAAATTACTGTTTGTGCATTTACAATATTCATTGATTTTTGCCATTGAAAAACGTCCAGAAATGATTGAAGCTACTGACTGAATGAAAGGAGCTGGCATCTCACTCTCTTTGAATCTTCTTTATCATGCTAAGAGGAGCAGGAAAAAGCAAAAAATTTCAGAATTGCACCTTGCAATGCGGAGAAATTACTGTTTGTGCATTTACAATATTCATTGATTTTTGCCATTGAAAAACATCATGTTATTCATATACCAGAAATGATTGAAGCTACTGACTGAATGAAAGGAGCTGGCATCTCACTCTCTTTGAATCTTCTTTATCATGCTAAGAGGAGCAGGAAAAAGCAAAAAATTTCAGAATTGCACCTTGCAATGCGGAGAAATTACTGTTTGTGCATTTACAATATTCATTGATTTTTGCCATTGAAAAACGTCCAGAAATGATTGAAGCTACTGACTGAATGAAAGGAGCTGGCATCTCACTCTCTTTGAATCTTTTTTATCATGCTAAGAGGAGCAGGAAAAAGCAAAAAATTTCAGAATTGCATCTTGCAATGCGGAGAAATTACTGTTTGTGCATTTACAATATTCATTGATTTTTGTCATTGAAAAACGTCCAGAAATGATTGAAGCTACTGACTGAATGAAAGGAGCTGGCATCTCACTCTCTTTGAATCTTCTTTATCATGCTAAGAGGAGCAGGAAAAAGCAAAAAATTTCAGAATTGCACCTTGCAATGCGGAGAAATTACTGTTTGTGCATTTACAATATTCATTGATTTTTGCCATTGAAAAACGTCCAGAAATGATTGAAGCTACTGACTGAATGAAAGGAGCTGGAATCTCACTCTCTTTGAATCTTCTTTATCATGCTAAGAGGAGCAGGAAAAAGCAAAAAATTTCAGAATTGCAACTTGCAATGCGGAGAAATTACTGTTTGTGCATTTACAATATTCATTGATTTTTGCCATTGAAAAACATCATGTTATTCATATACCAGAAATGATTGAAGCTACTGACTGAATGAAAGGAGCTGGCATCTCAGTCTCTTTGAATCTTCTTTATCATGCTAAGAGGAGCAGGAAAAAGCAAAAAATTTCAGAATTGCACCTTGCAATGCGGAGAAATTACTGTTTGTGCATTTACAATATTCATTGATTTTTGCCATTGAAAAACGTCCAGAAATGATTGAAGCTACTGACTGAATGAAAGGAGCTGGCATCTCAATCTCTTTGAATCTTCTTTATCATGCTAAGAGGAGCAGGAAAAAGCCAAAAATTTCAGAATTGCACCTTGCAATGCGGAGAAATTAATGTTTGTGCATTTACAATATTCATTGATTTTTGCCATTGAAAAACATCATGTTATTCATATACCAGAAATGATTGAAGCTACTGACTGAATGAAAGGAGCTGGCATCTCACTCTCTTTGAATCTTCTTTATCATGCAAAGAGGAGCAGGAAAAAGCAAAAAATTTCAGAATTGCACCTTGCAATGCGGAGAAATTACTGTTTGTGCATTTACAATATTCATTGATTTTTGCCATTGAAAAACGTCCAGAAATGATTGAAGCTACTGACTGAATGAAAGGAGCTGGCATCTCACTCTCTTTGAATCTTCTTTATCATGCTAAGAGGAGCAGGAAAAAGCAAAAAATTTCAGAATTGCACCTTGCAATGCGGAGAAATTACTGTTTGTGCATTTACAATATTCACTGATTTTTGCCATTGAAAAACGTCCAGAAATGATTGAAGCAACTGACTGAATGAAAGGAGTTGGCATCTCACTCTCTTTGAATCTTCTTTATCATGCTAAGAGGAGCAGGAAAAAGCAAAAAATTTCAGAATTGCACCTTGCAATGCGGAGAAATTACTGTTTGTGCATTTACAATATTCATTGATTTTTGCCATTGAAAAACGTCCAGAAATAATTGAAGCTACTGACTGAATGAAAGGAGCTGGCATCTCACTCTCTTTGAATCTTCTTTATCATGCTAAGAGGAGCAGGAAAAAGCAAAAAATTTCAGAATTGCAACTTGCAATGCGGAGAAATTACTGTTTGTGCATTTACAATATTCATTGATTTTTGCCATTGAAAAACATCATGTTATTCATACACCAGAAATGATTGAAGCTACTGACTGAATGAAAGGAGCTGGCATCTCACTCTCTTTGAATCTTCTTTATCATGCTAAGAGGAGCAGGAAAAAGCAAAAAATTTCAGAATTGCACCTTGCAATGCGGAGAAATTACTGTTTGTGCATTTACAATATTCATTGATTTTTGCCATTGAAAAATG
The DNA here is from genome assembly GCF_046119375.1 of Phyllobates terribilis. NCBI lineage: Eukaryota > Metazoa > Chordata > Amphibia > Anura > Dendrobatidae > Phyllobates > Phyllobates terribilis. The sequence continues at coordinate 69,351 of NW_027364410.1, forward strand.
TCCAGAAATGATTGAAGCTACTGACTGAATGAAAGGAGCTGGCATCTCACTCTCTTTGAATCTTCTTTATCATGCTAAGAGGAGCAGGAAAAAGCCAACAATTTCAGAATTGCACCTTGCAATGCGGAGAAATTACTGTTTGTGCTTTTACAATATTCATTGATTTTTGCCATTGAAAAACATCATGTTATTCATATACCAGAAATGTTTGAAGCTACTGACTGAATGAAAGGAGCTGGCATCTCACTCTCTTTGAATCTTCTTTATCATGCTAAGAGGAGCAGGAAAAAGCAAAAAATTTCAGAATTGCACCTTGCAATGCGGAGAAATTACTGTTTGTGCATTTACAATATTCATTGATTTTTGCCATTGAAAAATGTCCAGAAATGATTGAAGCTGCTGACTGAATGAAAGGAGCTGGCATCTCACTCTCTTTGAATCTTCTTTAACATGCTAAGAGGAGCAGGAAAAAGCAAAAAATTTCAGAATTGCACCTTGCAATGCGGAGAAATTACTGTTTGTGCTTTTACAATATTCATTGATTTTTGCCATTGAAAAACATCATGTTATTCATATACCAGAAATGATTGAAGCTACTGACTGAATGAAAGGAGCTGGCATCTCACTCTCTTTGAATCTTCTTTATCATGCTAAGAGGAGCAGAAAAAAGCAAAAAATTTCAGAATTGCACCTTGCAATGCGGAGAAATTACTGTTTGTGCATTTACAATATTCATTGATTTTTGCCATTGAAAAACGTCCAGAAATGATTGAAGCTACTGACTGAATGAAAGGAGCTGGCATCTCACTCTCTTTGAATCTTCTTTATCATGCTAAGAGGAGCAGGAAAAAGCAAAAAATTTCAGAATTGCACCTTGCAATGCGGAGAAATTACTGTTTGTGCATTTACAATATTCATTGATTTTTGCCATTGAAAAACGTCAAGAAATGATTGAAGCTACTGACTGAATGAAAGGAGCTGGCATCTCACTCTCTTTGAATCTTCTTTATCATGCTAAGAGGAGCAGGAAAAAGCAAAAAATTTCAGAATTGCACCTTGCAATGCGGAGAAATTACTGTTTGTGCATTTACAATATTCATTGATTTTTGCCATTGAAAAACATCATGTTATTCATATACTAGAAATGTTTGAAGCTACTGACTGAATGAAAGGAGCTGGCATCTCACTCTCTTTGAATCTTCTTTATCATGCTAAGAGGAGCAGGAAAAAGCAAAAAATTTCAGAATTGCACCTTGCAATGCGGAGAAATTACTGTTTGTGCATTTACAATATTCATTGATTTTTGCCATTGAAAAACGTCCAGAAATGATTGAAGCTACTGACTGAATGAAAGGAGCTGGCATCTCACTCTCTTTGAATCTTCTTTATCATGCTAAGAGGAGCAGGAAAAAGCAAAAAATTTCAGAATTGCACCTTGCAATGCGGAGAAATTACTGTTTGTGCATTTACAATATTCATTGATTTTTGCCATTGAAAAACATCATGTTATTCATATACCAGAAATGATTGAAGCTACTGACTGAATGAAAGGAGCTGGCATCTCGCTCTCTTTGAATCTTCTTTATCATGCTAAGAGGAGCAGGAAAAAGCAAAAAATTTCAGAATTGCACCTTGCAATGCGGAGAAATTACTGTTTGTGCATTTACAATATTCATTGATTTTTGCCATTGAAAAACGTCCAGAAATGATTGAAGCTACTGACTGAATGAAAGGAGCTGGCATCTCACTCTCTTTGAATCTTCTTTATCATGCTAAGAGGAGCAGGAAAAAGCAAAAAATTTCAGAATTGCACCTTGCAATGTGGAGAAATTACTGTTTGTGCATTTACAATATTCATTGATTTTTGCCATTGAAAAACATCATGTTATTCATATACCAGAAATGATTGAAGCTACTGACTGAATGAAAGGAGCTGGCATCTCACTCTCTTTGAACCTTCTTTATCATGCTAAGAGGAGCAGGAAAAAGCAAAAAATTTCAGAATTGCACCTTGCAATGCGGAGAAATTACTGTTTGTGCATTTACAATATTCATTGATTTTTGCCATTGAAAAATGTCCAGAAATGATTGAAGCTACTGACTGAATGAAAGGAGCTGGCATCTCACTCTCTTTGAATCTTCTTTATCATGCTAAGAGGAGCAGGAAAAAGCAAAAAATTTCAGAATTGCACCTTGCAATGCGGAGAAATTACTGTTTGTGCTTTTACAATATTCATTGATTTTTGCCATTGAAAAACATCATGTTATTCATATACCAGAAATGTTTGAAGCTACTGACTGAATGAAAGGAGCTGGCATCTCACTCTCTTTGAATCTTCTTTATCATGCTAAGAGGAGCAGGAAAAAGCAAAAAATTTCAGAATTGCAACTTGCAATGCGGAGAAATTACTGTTTGTGCATTTACAATATTCATTGATTTTTGCCATTGAAAAACATCATGTTATTCATATACCAGAAATGATTGAAGCTACTGACTGAATGAAAGGAGCTGGCATCTCACTCTCTTTGAATCTTCTTTATCATGCTAAGAGGAGCAGGAAAAAGCAAAAAATTTCAGAATTGCACCTTGCAATGCGGAGAAATTACTGTTTGTGCATTTACAATATTCATTGATTTTTGCCATTGAAAAACGTCCAGAAATGATTGAAGCTACTGACTGAATGAAAGGAGCTGGCATCTCACTCTCTTTGAATCTTCTTTATCATGCTAAGAGGAGCAGGAAAAAGCAAAAAATTTCAGAATTGCACCTTGCAATGCGGAGAAATTACTGTTTGTGCTTTTACAATATTCATTGATTTTTGCCATTGAAAAACATCATGTTATTCATATACCAGAAATGTTTGAAGCTACTGACTGAATGAAAGGAGCTGGCATCTCACTCTCTTTGAATCTTCTTTATCATGCTAAGAGGAGCAGGAAAAAGCAAAAAATTTCAGAATTGCACCTTGCAATGCGGAGAAATTACTGTTTGTGCATTTACAATATTCATTGATTTTTGCCATTGAAAAATGTCCAGAAATGATTGAAGCTGCTGACTGAATGAAAGGAGCTGGCATCTCACTCTCTTTGAATCTTCTTTATCATGCTAAGAGGAGCAGGAAAAAGCAAAAAATTTCAGAATTGCACCTTGCAATGCGGAGAAATTACTGTTTGTGCATTTACAATATTCATTGATTTTTGCCATTGAAAAACATCATGTTATTCATATACCAGAAATGATTGAAGCTACTGACTGAATGAAAGGAGCTGGCATCTCACTCTCTTTGAATCTTCTTTATCATGCTAAGAGGAGCAGAAAAAAGCAAAAAATTTCAGAATTGCACCTTGCAATGCGGAGAAATTACTGTTTGTGCATTTACAATATTCATTGATTTTTGCCATTGAAAAACGTCCAGAAATGATTGAAGCTACTGACTGAATGAAAGGAGCTGGCATCTCACTCTCTTTGAATCTTCTTTATCATGCTAAGAGGAGCAGGAAAAAGCAAAAAATTTCAGAATTGCACCTTGCAATGCGGAGAAATTACTGTTTGTGCATTTACAATATTCATTGATTTTTGCCATTGAAAAACGTCCAGAAATGATTGAAGCTACTGACTGAATGAAAGGAGCTGGCATCTCACTCTCTTTGAATCTTCTTTATCATGCTAAGAGGAGCAGGAAAAAGCAAAAAATTTCAGAATTGCACCTTGCAATGCGGAGAAATTACTGTTTGTGCATTTACAATATTCATTGATTTTTGCCATTGAAAAACATCATGTTATTCATATACTAGAAATGTTTGAAGCTACTGACTGAATGAAAGGAGCTGGCATCTCACTCTCTTTGAATCTTCTTTATCATGCTAAGAGGAGCAGGAAAAAGCAAAAAATTTCAGAATTGCACCTTGCAATGCGGAGAAATTACTGTTTGTGCATTTACAATATTCATTGATTTTTGCCATTGAAAAACGTCCAGAAATGATTGAAGCTACTGACTGAATGAAAGGAGCTGGCATCTCACTCTCTTTGAATCTTCTTTATCATGCTAAGAGGAGCAGGAAAAAGCAAAAAATTTCAGAATTGCACCTTGCAATGCGGAGAAATTACTGTTTGTGCATTTACAATATTCATTGATTTTTGCCATTGAAAAACATCATGTTATTCATATACCAGAAATGATTGAAGCTACTGACTGAATGAAAGGAGCTGGCATCTCGCTCTCTTTGAATCTTCTTTATCATGCTAAGAGGAGCAGGAAAAAGCAAAAAATTTCAGAATTGCACCTTGCAATGCGGAGAAATTACTGTTTGTGCATTTACAATATTCATTGATTTTTGCCATTGAAAAACGTCCAGAAATGATTGAAGCTACTGACTGAATGAAAGGAGCTGGCATCTCACTCTCTTTGAATCTTCTTTATCATGCTAAGAGGAGCAGGAAAAAGCAAAAAATTTCAGAATTGCACCTTGCAATGTGGAGAAATTACTGTTTGTGCATTTACAATATTCATTGATTTTTGCCATTGAAAAACATCATGTTATTCATATACCAGAAATGATTGAAGCTACTGACTGAATGAAAGGAGCTGGCATCTCACTCTCTTTGAATCTTCTTTATCATGCTAAGAGGAGCAGGAAAAAGCAAAAAATTTCAGAATTGCACCTTGCAATGCAGAGAAATTACTGTTTGTGCATTTACAATATTCATTGATTTTTGCCATTGAAAAACGTCCAGAAATGATTGAAGCTACTGACTGAATGAAAGGAGCTGGCATCTCACTCTCTTTGAATCTTCTTTATCATGCTAAGAGGAGCAGGAAAAAGCAAAAAATTTCAGAATTGCACCTTGCAATGCGGAGAAATTACTGTTTGTGCTTTTACAATATTCATTGATTTTTGCCATTGAAAAACATCATGTTATTCATATACCAGAAATGTTTGAAGCTACTGACTGAATGAAAGGAGCTGGCATCTCACTCTCTTTGAATCTTCTTTATCATGCTAAGAGGAGCAGGAAAAAGCAAAAAATTTCAGAATTGCACCTTGCAATGCGGAGAAATTACTGTTTGTGCATTTACAATATTCATTGATTTTTGCCATTGAAAAACGTCCAGAAATGATTGAAGCTACTGACTGAATGAAAGGAGCTGGCATCTCACTCTCTTTGAATCTTCTTTATCATGCTAAGAGGAGCAGGAAAAAGCAAAAAATTTCAGAATTGCACCTTGCAATGCGGAGAAATTACTGTTTGTGCATTTACAATATTCATTGATTTTTGCCATTGAAAAACGTCCAGAAATGATTGAAGCTACTGACTGAATGAAAGGAGCTGGCATCTCACTCTCTTTGAATCTTCTTTATCATGCTAAGAGGAGCAGGAAAAAGCAAAAAATTTCAGAATTGCAACTTGCAATGCGGAGAAATTACTGTTTGTGCATTTACAATATTCATTGATTTTTGCCATTGAAAAACATCATGTTATTCATATACCAGAAATGATTGAAGCTACTGACTGAATGAAAGGAGCTGGCATCTCACTCTCTTTGAATCTTCTTTATCATGCTAAGAGGAGCAGGAAAAAGCAAAAAATTTCAGAATTGCACCTTGCAATGCGGAGAAATTACTGTTTGTGCATTTACAATATTCATTGATTTTTGCCATTGAAAAACATCATGTTATTCATATACCAGAAATGTTTGAAGCTACTGACTGAATGAAAGGAGCTGGCATCTCACTCTCTTTGAATCTTCTTTATCATGCTAAGAGGAGCAGGAAAAAGCAAAAAATTTCAGAATTGCACCTTGCAATGCGGAGAAATTACTGTTTGTGCATTTACAATATTCATTGATTTTTGCCATTGAAAAACGTCCAGAAATGATTGAAGCTACTGACTGAATGAAAGGAGCTGGCATCTCACTCTCTTTGAATCTTCTTTACCATGCTAAGAGGAGCAGGAAAATGCAAGAAATTTCAGAATTGCACCTTGCAATGCGGAGAAATTACTGTTTGTGCATTTACAATATTCATTGATTTTTGCCATTGAAAAACATCCAGAAATGATTGAAGCTACTGACTGAATGAAAGGAGCTGGCATCTCACTCTCTTTGAATCTTCTTTATCATGCTAAGAGGAGCAGGAAAAAGCCAAAAATTTCAGAATTGCACCTTGCAATGCGGAGAAATTACTGTTTGTGCATTTACAATATTCATTGATTTTTGCCATTGAAAAACATCATGTTATTCATATACCAGAAATGATTGAAGCTACTGACTGAATGAAAGGAGCTGGCATCTCACTCTCTTTGAATCTTCTTTATCATGCAAAGAGGAGCAGGAAAAAGCAAAAAATTTCAGAATTGCACCTTGCAATGCGGAGAAATTACTGTTTGTGCATTTACAATATTCATTGATTTTTGCCATTGAAAAACGTCCAGAAATGATTGAAGCTACTGACTGAATGAAAGGAGCTGGCATCTCACTCTCTTTGAATCTTCTTTATCATGCTAAGAGGAGCAGGAAAAAGCAAAAAATTTCAGAATTGCACCTTGCAATGCGGAGAAATTACTGTTTGTGCATTTACAATATTCACTGATTTTTGCCATTGAAAAACGTCCAGAAATGATTGAAGCAACTGACTGAATGAAAGGAGCTGGCATCTCACTCTCTTTGAATCTTCTTTATCATGCTAAGAGGAGCAGGAAAAAGCAAAAAATTTCAGAATTGCACCTTGCAATGCGGAGAAATTACTGTTTGTGCATTTACAATATTCATTGATTTTTGCCATTGAAAAACGTCCAGAAATAATTGAAGCTACTGACTGAATGAAAGGAGCTGGCATCTCACTCTCTTTGAATCTTCTTTATCATGCTAAGAGGAGCAGGAAAAAGCAAAAAATTTCAGAATTGCAACTTGCAATGCGGAGAAATTACTGTTTGTGCATTTACAATATTCATTGATTTTTGCCATTGAAAAACATCATGTTATTCATATACCAGAAATGATTGAAGCTAGTGACTGAATGAAAGGAGCTGGCATCTCACTCTCTGAATCTTCTTTATCATGCTAAGAGGAGCAGGAAAAAGCAAAAAATTTCAGAATTGCACCTTGCAATGCGGAGAAATTACTGTTTGTGCATTTACAATATTCATTGATTTTTGCCATTGAAAAACGTCCAGAAATGATTGAAGCTACTGACTGAATGAAAGGAGCTGGCATCTCACTCTCTTTGAATCTTCTTTATCATGCTAAGAGGAGCAGGAAAAAGCAAAAAATTTCAGAATTGCGCCTTGCAATGCGGAGAAATTACTGTTTGTGCTTTTACAATATTCATTGATTTTTGCCATTGAAAAACATCATGTTATTCATATACCAGAAATGTTTGAAGCTACTGACTGAATGAAAGGAGCTGGCATCTCACTCTCTTTGAATCTTCTTTATCATGCTAAGAGGAGCAGGAAAAAGCAAAAAATTTCAGAATTGCACCTTGCAATGCGGAGAAATTACTGTTTGTGCATTTACAATATTCATTGATTTTTGCCATTGAAAAATGTCCAGAAATGATTGAAGCTGCTGACTGAATGAAAGGAGCTGGCATCTCACTCTCTTTGAATCTTCTTTATCATGCTAAGAGGAGCAGGAAAAAGCAAAAAATTTCAGAATTGCACCTTGCAATGCGGAGAAATTACTGTTTGTGCATTTACAATATTCATTGATTTTTGCCATTGAAAAACATCATGTTATTCATATACCAGAAATGATTGAAGCTACTGACTGAATGAAAGGAGCTGGCATCTCACTCTCTTTGAATCTTCTTTATCATGCTAAGAGGAGCAGGAAAAAGCAAAAAATTTCAGAATTGCACCTTGCAATGCGGAGAAATTACTGTTTGTGCATTTACAATATTCATTGATTTTTGCCATTGAAAAACGTCCAGAAATGATTGAAGCTACTGACTGAATGAAAGGAGCTGGCATCTCACTCTCTTTGAATCTTCTTTATCATGCTAAGAGGAGCAGGAAAAAGCAAAAAATTTCAGAATTGCACCTTGCAATGCGGAGAAATTACTGTTTGTGCATTTACAATATTCATTGATTTTTGCCATTGAAAAACGTCCAGAAATGATTGAAGCTACTGACTGAATGAAAGGAGCTGGCATCTCACTCTCTTTGAATCTTCTTTATCATGCTAAGAGGAGCAGGAAAAAGCAAAAAATTTCAGAATTGCACCTTGCAATGCGGAGAAATTACTGTTTGTGCATTTACAATATTCATTGATTTTTGCCATTGAAAAACATCATGTTATTCATATACCAGAAATGTTTGAAGCTACTGACTGAATGAAAGGAGCTGGCATCTCACTCTCTTTGAATCTTCTTTATCATGCTAAGAGGAGCAGGAAAAAGCAAAAAATTTCAGAATTGCACCTTGCAATGCGGAGAAATTACTGTTTGTGCATTTACAATATTCATTGATTTTTGCCATTGAAAAACGTCCAGAAATGATTGAAGCTACTGACTGAATGAAAGGAGCTGGCATCTCACTCTCTTTGAATCTTCTTTATCATGCTAAGAGGAGCAGTAAAAAGCAAAAAATTTCAGAATTGCACCTTGCAATGCGGAGAAATTACTGTTTGTGCATTTACAATATTCATTGATTTTTGCCATTGAAAAACATCATGTTATTCATATACCAGAAATGATTGAAGCTACTGACTGAATGAAAGGAGCTGGCATCTCGCTCTCTTTGAATCTTCTTTATCATGCTAAGAGGAGCAGGAAAAAGCAAAAAATTTCAGAATTGCACCTTGCAATGCGGAGAAATTACTGTTTGTGCATTTACAATATTCATTGATTTTTGCCATTGAAAAACGTCCAGAAATGATTGAAGCTACTGACTGAATGAAAGGAGCTGGCATCTCACTCTCTTTGAATCTTCTTTATCATGCTAAGAGGAGCAGGAAAAAGCAAAAAATTTCAGAATTGCACCTTGCAATGCGGAGAAATTACTGTTTGTGCTTTTACAATATTCATTGATTTTTGCCATTGAAAAACATCATGTTATTCATATACCAGAAATGTTTGAAGCTACTGACTGAATGAAAGGAGCTGGCATCTCACTCTCTTTGAATCTTCTTTATCATGCTAAGAGGAGCAGGAAAAAGCAAAAAATTTCAGAATTGCACCTTGCAATGCGGAGAAATTACTGTTTGTGCATTTACAATATTCATTGATTTTTGCCATTGAAAAACGTCCAGAAATGATTGAAGCTACTGACTGAATGAAAGGAGCTGGCATCTCACTCTCTTTGAATCTTCTTTATCATGCTAAGAGGAGCAGGAAAAAGCAAAAAATTTCAGAATTGCACCTTGCAATGCGGAGAAATTACTGTTTGTGCATTTACAATATTCATTGATTTTTGCCATTGAAAAACGTCCAGAAATGATTGAAGCTACTGACTGAATGAAAGGAGCTGGCATCTCACTCTCTTTGAATCTTCTTTATCATGCTAAGAGGAGCAGGAAAAAGCAAAAAATTCCAGAATTGCAACTTGCAATGCGGAGAAATTACTGTTTGTGCATTTACAATATTCATTGATTTTTGCCATTGAAAAACATCATGTTATTCATATACCAGAAATGATTGAAGCTACTGACTGAATGAAAGGAGCTGGCATCTCACTCTCTTTGAATCTTCTTTATCATGCTAAGAGGAGCAGGAAAAAGCAAAAAATTTCAGAATTGCACCTTGCAATGCGGAGAAATTACTGTTTGTGCATTTACAATATTCATTGATTTTTGCCATTGAAAAACGTCCAGAAATGATTGAAGCTACTGACTGAATGAAAGGAGCTGGCATCTCACTCTCTTTGAATCTTCTTTATCATGCTAAGAGGAGCAGGAAAAAGCAAAAAATTTCAGAATTGCACCTTGCAATGCGGAGAAATTACTGTTTGTGCATTTACAATATTCATTGATTTTTGCCATTGAAAAACGTCCAGAAATGATTGAAGCTACTGACTGAATGAAAGGAGCTGGCATCTCACTCTCTTTGAATCTTCTTTATCATGCTAAGAGGAGCAGGAAAAAGCAAAAAATTTCAGAATTGCACCTTGCAATGCGGAGAAATTACTGTTTGTGCATTTACAATATTCATTAATTTTTGCCATTGAAAAACATCATGTTATTCATATCCCAGAAATGTTTGAAGCTACTGACTGAATGAAAGAAGCTGGCATCTCACTCTCTTTGAATCTTCTTTATCATGCTAAGAGGAGCAGGAAAAAGCAAAAAATTTCAGAATTGCACCTTGCAATGCGGAGAAATTACTGTTTGTGCATTTACAATATTCATTGATTTTTGCCATTGAAAAACGTCCAGAAATGATTGAAGCTACTGACTGAATGAAAGGAGCTGGCATCTCACTCTCTTTGAATCTTCTTTATCATGCTAAGAGGAGCAGGAAAAAGCAAAAAATTTCAGAATTGCACCTTGCAATGCGGAGAAATTACTGTTTGTGCATTTACAATATTCATTGATTTTTGCCATTGAAAAACGTCCAGAAATGATTGAAGCTACTGACTGAATGAAAGGAGCTGGCATCTCACTCTCTTTGAATCTTCTTTATCATGCTAAGAGGAGCAGGAAAAAGCAAAAAATTTCAGAATTGCACCTTGCAATGCGGAGAAATTACTGTTTGTGCATTTACAATATTCATTGATTTTTGCCATTGAAAAACATCATGTTATTCATATACCAGAAATGTTTGAAGCTACTGACTGAATGAAAGGAGCTGGCATCTCACTCTCTTTGAATCTTCTTTATCATGCTAAGAGGAGCAGGAAAAAGCAAAAAATTTCAGAATTGCACCTTGCAATGCGGAGAAATTACTGTTTGTGCATTTACAATATTCATTGATTTTTGCCATTGAAAAACGTCCAGAAATGATTGAAGCTACTGACTGAATGAAAGGAGCTGGCATCTCACTCTCTTTGAATCTTCTTTATCATGCTAAGAGGAGCAGGAAAAAGCAAAAAATTTCAGAATTGCACCTTGCAATGCGGAGAAATTACTGTTTGTGCATTTACAATATTCATTGATTTTTGCCATTGAAAAACATCATGTTATTCATATACCAGAAATGATTGAAGCTACTGACTGAATGAAAGGAGCTGGCATCTCGCTCTCTTTGAATCTTCTTTATCATGCTAAGAGGAGCAGGAAAAAGCAAAAAATTTCAGAATTGCACCTTGCAATGCGGAGAAATTACTGTTTGTGCATTTACAATATTCATTGATTTTTGCCATTGAAAAACGTCCAGAAATGATTGAAGCTACTGACTGAATGAAAGGAGCTGGCATCTCACTCTCTTTGAATCTTCTTTATCATGCTAAGAGGAGCAGGAAAAAGCAAAAAATTTCAGAATTGCAACTTGCAATGCGGAGAAATTACTGTTTGTGCATTTACAATATTCATTGATTTTTGCCATTGAAAAACATCATGTTATTCATATACCAGAAATGATTGAAGCTACTGACTGAATGAAAGGAGCTGGCATCTCACTCTCTTTGAATCTTCTTTATCATGCTAAGAGGAGCAGGAAAAAGCAAAAAATTTCAGAATTGCACCTTGCAATGCGGAGAAATTACTGTTTGTGCATTTACAATATTCATTGATTTTTGCCATTGAAAAACGTCCAGAAATGATTGAAGCTACTGACTGAATGAAAGGAGCTGGCATCTCACTCTCTTTGAATCTTCTTTATCATGCTAAGAGGAGCAGGAAAAAGCAAAAAATTTCAGAATTGCACCTTGCAATGCGGAGAAATTACTGTTTGTGCTTTTACAATATTCATTGATTTTTGCCATTGAAAAACATCATGTTATTCATATACCAGAAATGTTTGAAGCTACTGACTGAATGAAAGGAGCTGGCATCTCACTCTCTTTGAATCTTCTTTATCATGCTAAGAGGAGCAGGAAAAAGCAAAAAATTTCAGAATTGCACCTTGCAATGCGGAGAAATTACTGTTTGTGCATTTACAATATTCATTGATTTTTGCCATTGAAAAATGTCCAGAAATGATTGAAGCTGCTGACTGAATGAAAGGAGCTGGCATCTCACTCTCTTTGAATCTTCTTTATCATGCTAAGAGGAGCAGGAAAAAGCAAAAAATTTCAGAATTGCACCTTGCAATGCGGAGAAATTACTGTTTGTGCATTTACAATATTCATTGATTTTTGCCATTGAAAAACATCATGTTATTCATATACCAGAAATGATTGAAGCTACTGACTGAATGAAAGGAGCTGGCATCTCACTCTCTTTGAATCTTCTTTATCATGCTAAGAGGAGCAGAAAAAAGCAAAAAATTTCAGAATTGCACCTTGCAATGCGGAGAAATTACTGTTTGTGCATTTACAATATTCATTGATTTTTGCCATTGAAAAACGTCCAGAAATGATTGAAGCTACTGACTGAATGAAAGGAGCTGGCATCTCACTCTCTTTGAATCTTCTTTATCATGCTAAGAGGAGCAGGAAAAAGCAAAAAATTTCAGAATTGCACCTTGCAATGCGGAGAAATTACTGTTTGTGCATTTACAATATTCATTGATTTTTGCCATTGAAAAACGTCCAGAAATGATTGAAGCTACTGACTGAATGAAAGGAGCTGGCATCTCACTCTCTTTGAATCTTCTTTATCATGCTAAGAGGAGCAGGAAAAAGCAAAAAATTTCAGAATTGCACCTTGCAATGCGGAGAAATTACTGTTTGTGCATTTACAATATTCATTGATTTTTGCCATTGAAAAACATCATGTTATTCATATACTAGAAATGTTTGAAGCTACTGACTGAATGAAAGGAGCTGGCATCTCACTCTCTTTGAATCTTCTTTATCATGCTAAGAGGAGCAGGAAAAAGCAAAAAATTTCAGAATTGCACCTTGCAATGCGGAGAAATTACTGTTTGTGCATTTACAATATTCATTGATTTTTGCCATTGAAAAACGTCCAGAAATGATTGAAGCTACTGACTGAATGAAAGGAGCTGGCATCTCACTCTCTTTGAATCTTCTTTATCATGCTAAGAGGAGCAGGAAAAAGCAAAAAATTTCAGAATTGCACCTTGCAATGCGGAGAAATTACTGTTTGTGCATTTACAATATTCATTGATTTTTGCCATTGAAAAACATCATGTTATTCATATACCAGAAATGATTGAAGCTACTGACTGAATGAAAGGAGCTGGCATCTCGCTCTCTTTGAATCTTCTTTATCATGCTAAGAGGAGCAGGAAAAAGCAAAAAATTTCAGAATTGCACCTTGCAATGCGGAGAAATTACTGTTTGTGCATTTACAATATTCATTGATTTTTGCCATTGAAAAACGTCCAGAAATGATTGAAGCTACTGACTGAATGAAAGGAGCTGGCATCTCACTCTCTTTGAATCTTCTTTATCATGCTAAGAGGAGCAGGAAAAAGCAAAAAATTTCAGAATTGCACCTTGCAATGTGGAGAAATTACTGTTTGTGCATTTACAATATTCATTGATTTTTGCCATTGAAAAACATCATGTTATTCATATACCAGAAATGATTGAAGCTACTGACTGAATGAAAGGAGCTGGCATCTCACTCTCTTTGAATCTTCTTTATCATGCTAAGAGGAGCAGGAAAAAGCAAAAAATTTCAGAATTGCACCTTGCAATGCAGAGAAATTACTGTTTGTGCATTTACAATATTCATTGATTTTTGCCATTGAAAAACGTCCAGAAATGATTGAAGCTACTGACTGAATGAAAGGAGCTGGCATCTCACTCTCTTTGAATCTTCTTTATCATGCTAAGAGGAGCAGGAAAAAGCAAAAAATTTCAGAATTGCACCTTGCAATGCGGAGAAATTACTGTTTGTGCTTTTACAATATTCATTGATTTTTGCCATTGAAAAACATCATGTTATTCATATACCAGAAATGTTTGAAGCTACTGACTGAATGAAAGGAGCTGGCATCTCACTCTCTTTGAATCTTCTTTATCATGCTAAGAGGAGCAGGAAAAAGCAAAAAATTTCAGAATTGCACCTTGCAATGCGGAGAAATTACTGTTTGTGCATTTACAATATTCATTGATTTTTGCCATTGAAAAACGTCCAGAAATGATTGAAGCTACTGACTGAATGAAAGGAGCTGGCATCTCACTCTCTTTGAATCTTCTTTATCATGCTAAGAGGAGCAGGAAAAAGCAAAAAATTTCAGAATTGCACCTTGCAATGCGGAGAAATTACTGTTTGTGCATTTACAATATTCATTGATTTTTGCCATTGAAAAACGTCCAGAAATGATTGAAGCTACTGACTGAATGAAAGGAGCTGGCATCTCACTCTCTTTGAATCTTCTTTATCATGCTAAGAGGAGCAGGAAAAAGCAAAAAATTTCAGAATTGCAACTTGCAATGCGGAGAAATTACTGTTTGTGCATTTACAATATTCATTGATTTTTGCCATTGAAAAACATCATGTTATTCATATACCAGAAATGATTGAAGCTACTGACTGAATGAAAGGAGCTGGCATCTCACTCTCTTTGAATCTTCTTTATCATGCTAAGAGGAGCAGGAAAAAGCAAAAAATTTCAGAATTGCACCTTGCAATGTGGAGAAATTACTGTTTGTGCATTTACAATATTCATTGATTTTTGCCATTGAAAAACATCATGTTATTCATATACCAGAAATGTTTGAAGCTACTGACTGAATGAAAGGAGCTGGCATCTCACTCTCTTTGAATCTTCTTTATCATGCTAAGAGGAGCAGGAAAAAGCAAAAAATTTCAGAATTGCACCTTGCAATGCGGAGAAATTACTGTTTGTGCATTTACAATATTCATTGATTTTTGCCATTGAAAAACGTCCAGAAATGATTGAAGCTACTGACTGAATGAAAGGAGCTGGCATCTCACTCTCTTTGAATCTTCTTTATCATGCTAAGAGGAGCAGGAAAATGCAAGAAATTTCAGAATTGCACCTTGCAATGCGGAGAAATTACTGTTTGTGCATTTACAATATTCATTGATTTTTGCCATTGAAAAACATCCAGAAATGATTGAAGCTACTGACTGAATGAAAGGAGCTGGCATCTCACTCTCTTTGAATCTTCTTTATCATGCTAAGAGGAGCAGGAAAAAGCCAAAAATTTCAGAATTGCACCTTGCAATGCGGAGAAATTACTGTTTGTGCATTTACAATATTCATTGATTTTTGCCATTGAAAAACATCATGTTATTCATATACCAGAAATGATTGAAGCTACTGACTGAATGAAAGGAGCTGGCATCTCACTCTCTTTGAATCTTCTTTATCATGCAAAGAGGAGCAGGAAAAAGCAAAAAATTTCAGAATTGCACCTTGCAATGCGGAGAAATTACTGTTTGTGCATTTACAATATTCATTGATTTTTGCCATTGAAAAACGTCCAGAAATGATTGAAGCTACTGA
This sequence comes from Phyllobates terribilis, assembly GCF_046119375.1. NCBI lineage: Eukaryota > Metazoa > Chordata > Amphibia > Anura > Dendrobatidae > Phyllobates > Phyllobates terribilis. Next base: position 84,837 of record NW_027364410.1, read on the forward strand.
CTGAATGAAAGGAGCTGGCATCTCACTCTCTTTGAATCTTCTTTATCATGCTAAGAGGAGCAGGAAAAAGCAAAAAATTTCAGAATTGCACCTTGCAATGCGGAGAAATTACTGTTTGTGCATTTACAATATTCACTGATTTTTGCCATTGAAAAACGTCCAGAAATGATTGAAGCAACTGACTGAATGAAAGGAGCTGGCATCTCACTCTCTTTGAATCTTCTTTATCATGCTAAGAGGAGCAGGAAAAAGCAAAAAATTTCAGAATTGCACCTTGCAATGCGGAGAAATTACTGTTTGTGCATTTACAATATTCATTGATTTTTGCCATTGAAAAACGTCCAGAAATAATTGAAGCTACTGACTGAATGAAAGGAGCTGGCATCTCACTCTCTTTGAATCTTCTTTATCATGCTAAGAGGAGCAGGAAAAAGCAAAAAATTTCAGAATTGCAACTTGCAATGCGGAGAAATTACTGTTTGTGCATTTACAATATTCATTGATTTTTGCCATTGAAAAACATCATGTTATTCATATACCAGAAATGATTGAAGCTAGTGACTGAATGAAAGGAGCTGGCATCTCACTCTCTGAATCTTCTTTATCATGCTAAGAGGAGCAGGAAAAAGCAAAAAATTTCAGAATTGCACCTTGCAATGCGGAGAAATTACTGTTTGTGCATTTACAATATTCATTGATTTTTGCCATTGAAAAACGTCCAGAAATGATTGAAGCTACTGACTGAATGAAAGGAGCTGGCATCTCACTCTCTTTGAATCTTCTTTATCATGCTAAGAGGAGCAGGAAAAAGCAAAAAATTTCAGAATTGCGCCTTGCAATGCGGAGAAATTACTGTTTGTGCTTTTACAATATTCATTGATTTTTGCCATTGAAAAACATCATGTTATTCATATACCAGAAATGTTTGAAGCTACTGACTGAATGAAAGGAGCTGGCATCTCACTCTCTTTGAATCTTCTTTATCATGCTAAGAGGAGCAGGAAAAAGCAAAAAATTTCAGAATTGCACCTTGCAATGCGGAGAAATTACTGTTTGTGCATTTACAATATTCATTGATTTTTGCCATTGAAAAATGTCCAGAAATGATTGAAGCTGCTGACTGAATGAAAGGAGCTGGCATCTCACTCTCTTTGAATCTTCTTTATCATGCTAAGAGGAGCAGGAAAAAGCAAAAAATTTCAGAATTGCACCTTGCAATGCGGAGAAATTACTGTTTGTGCATTTACAATATTCATTGATTTTTGCCATTGAAAAACATCATGTTATTCATATACCAGAAATGATTGAAGCTACTGACTGAATGAAAGGAGCTGGCATCTCACTCTCTTTGAATCTTCTTTATCATGCTAAGAGGAGCAGGAAAAAGCAAAAAATTTCAGAATTGCACCTTGCAATGCGGAGAAATTACTGTTTGTGCATTTACAATATTCATTGATTTTTGCCATTGAAAAACGTCCAGAAATGATTGAAGCTACTGACTGAATGAAAGGAGCTGGCATCTCACTCTCTTTGAATCTTCTTTATCATGCTAAGAGGAGCAGGAAAAAGCAAAAAATTTCAGAATTGCACCTTGCAATGCGGAGAAATTACTGTTTGTGCATTTACAATATTCATTGATTTTTGCCATTGAAAAACGTCCAGAAATGATTGAAGCTACTGACTGAATGAAAGGAGCTGGCATCTCACTCTCTTTGAATCTTCTTTATCATGCTAAGAGGAGCAGGAAAAAGCAAAAAATTTCAGAATTGCACCTTGCAATGCGGAGAAATTACTGTTTGTGCATTTACAATATTCATTGATTTTTGCCATTGAAAAACATCATGTTATTCATATACCAGAAATGTTTGAAGCTACTGACTGAATGAAAGGAGCTGGCATCTCACTCTCTTTGAATCTTCTTTATCATGCTAAGAGGAGCAGGAAAAAGCAAAAAATTTCAGAATTGCACCTTGCAATGCGGAGAAATTACTGTTTGTGCATTTACAATATTCATTGATTTTTGCCATTGAAAAACGTCCAGAAATGATTGAAGCTACTGACTGAATGAAAGGAGCTGGCATCTCACTCTCTTTGAATCTTCTTTATCATGCTAAGAGGAGCAGGAAAAAGCAAAAAATTTCAGAATTGCACCTTGCAATGCGGAGAAATTACTGTTTGTGCATTTACAATATTCATTGATTTTTGCCATTGAAAAACATCATGTTATTCATATACCAGAAATGATTGAAGCTACTGACTGAATGAAAGGAGCTGGCATCTCGCTCTCTTTGAATCTTCTTTATCATGCTAAGAGGAGCAGGAAAAAGCAAAAAATTTCAGAATTGCACCTTGCAATGCGGAGAAATTACTGTTTGTGCATTTACAATATTCATTGATTTTTGCCATTGAAAAACGTCCAGAAATGATTGAAGCTACTGACTGAATGAAAGGAGCTGGCATCTCACTCTCTTTGAATCTTCTTTATCATGCTAAGAGGAGCAGGAAAAAGCAAAAAATTTCAGAATTGCACCTTGCAATGTGGAGAAATTACTGTTTGTGCATTTACAATATTCATTGATTTTTGCCATTGAAAAACATCATGTTATTCATATACCAGAAATGATTGAAGCTACTGACTGAATGAAAGGAGCTGGCATCTCACTCTCTTTGAATCTTCTTTATCATGCTAAGAGGAGCAGGAAAAAGCAAAAAATTTCAGAATTGCACCTTGCAATGCGGAGAAATTACTGTTTGTGCATTTACAATATTCATTGATTTTTGCCATTGAAAAACGTCCAGAAATGATTGAAGCTACTGACTGAATGAAAGGAGCTGGCATCTCACTCTCTTTGAATCTTCTTTATCATGCTAAGAGGAGCAGGAAAAAGCAAAAAATTTCAGAATTGCACCTTGCAATGCGGAGAAATTACTGTTTGTGCTTTTACAATATTCATTGATTTTTGCCATTGAAAAACATCATGTTATTCATATACCAGAAATGTTTGAAGCTACTGACTGAATGAAAGGAGCTGGCATCTCACTCTCTTTGAATCTTCTTTATCATGCTAAGAGGAGCAGGAAAAAGCAAAAAATTTCAGAATTGCACCTTGCAATGCGGAGAAATTACTGTTTGTGCATTTACAATATTCATTGATTTTTGCCATTGAAAAACGTCCAGAAATGATTGAAGCTACTGACTGAATGAAAGGAGCTGGCATCTCACTCTCTTTGAATCTTCTTTATCATGCTAAGAGGAGCAGGAAAATGCAAGAAATTTCAGAATTGCACCTTGCAATGCGGAGAAATTACTGTTTGTGCATTTACAATATTCATTGATTTTTGCCATTGAAAAACATCCAGAAATGATTGAAGCTACTGACTGAATGAAAGGAGCTGGCATCTCACTCTCTTTGAATCTTCTTTATCATGCTAAGAGGAGCAGGAAAAAGCCAAAAATTTCAGAATTGCACCTTGCAATGCGGAGAAATTACTGTTTGTGCATTTACAATATTCATTGATTTTTGCCATTGAAAAACATCATGTTATTCATATACCAGAAATGATTGAAGCTACTGACTGAATGAAAGGAGCTGGCATCTCACTCTCTTTGAATCTTCTTTATCATGCAAAGAGGAGCAGGAAAAAGCAAAAAATTTCAGAATTGCACCTTGCAATGCGGAGAAATTACTGTTTGTGCATTTACAATATTCATTGATTTTTGCCATTGAAAAACGTCCAGAAATGATTGAAGCTACTGACTGAATGAAAGGAGCTGGCATCTCACTCTCTTTGAATCTTCTTTATCATGCTAAGAGGAGCAGGAAAAAGCAAAAAATTTCAGAATTGCACCTTGCAATGCGGAGAAATTACTGTTTGTGCATTTACAATATTCACTGATTTTTGCCATTGAAAAACGTCCAGAAATGATTGAAGCAACTGACTGAATGAAAGGAGCTGGCATCTCACTCTCTTTGAATCTTCTTTATCATGCTAAGAGGAGCAGGAAAAAGCAAAAAATTTCAGAATTGCACCTTGCAATGCGGAGAAATTACTGTTTGTGCATTTACAATATTCATTGATTTTTGCCATTGAAAAACGTCCAGAAATAATTGAAGCTACTGACTGAATGAAAGGAGCTGGCATCTCACTCTCTTTGAATCTTCTTTATCATGCTAAGAGGAGCAGGAAAAAGCAAAAAATTTCAGAATTGCAACTTGCAATGCGGAGAAATTACTGTTTGTGCATTTACAATATTCATTGATTTTTGCCATTGAAAAACATCATGTTATTCATATACCAGAAATGATTGAAGCTAGTGACTGAATGAAAGGAGCTGGCATCTCACTCTCTGAATCTTCTTTATCATGCTAAGAGGAGCAGGAAAAAGCAAAAAATTTCAGAATTGCACCTTGCAATGCGGAGAAATTACTGTTTGTGCATTTACAATATTCATTGATTTTTGCCATTGAAAAACGTCCAGAAATGATTGAAGCTACTGACTGAATGAAAGGAGCTGGCATCTCACTCTCTTTGAATCTTCTTTATCATGCTAAGAGGAGCAGGAAAAAGCAAAAAATTTCAGAATTGCGCCTTGCAATGCGGAGAAATTACTGTTTGTGCTTTTACAATATTCATTGATTTTTGCCATTGAAAAACATCATGTTATTCATATACCAGAAATGTTTGAAGCTACTGACTGAATGAAAGGAGCTGGCATCTCACTCTCTTTGAATCTTCTTTATCATGCTAAGAGGAGCAGGAAAAAGCAAAAAATTTCAGAATTGCACCTTGCAATGCGGAGAAATTACTGTTTGTGCATTTACAATATTCATTGATTTTTGCCATTGAAAAATGTCCAGAAATGATTGAAGCTGCTGACTGAATGAAAGGAGCTGGCATCTCACTCTCTTTGAATCTTCTTTATCATGCTAAGAGGAGCAGGAAAAAGCAAAAAATTTCAGAATTGCACCTTGCAATGCGGAGAAATTACTGTTTGTGCATTTACAATATTCATTGATTTTTGCCATTGAAAAACATCATGTTATTCATATACCAGAAATGATTGAAGCTACTGACTGAATGAAAGGAGCTGGCATCTCACTCTCTTTGAATCTTCTTTATCATGCTAAGAGGAGCAGGAAAAAGCAAAAAATTTCAGAATTGCACCTTGCAATGCGGAGAAATTACTGTTTGTGCATTTACAATATTCATTGATTTTTGCCATTGAAAAACGTCCAGAAATGATTGAAGCTACTGACTGAATGAAAGGAGCTGGCATCTCACTCTCTTTGAATCTTCTTTATCATGCTAAGAGGAGCAGGAAAAAGCAAAAAATTTCAGAATTGCACCTTGCAATGCGGAGAAATTACTGTTTGTGCATTTACAATATTCATTGATTTTTGCCATTGAAAAACGTCCAGAAATGATTGAAGCTACTGACTGAATGAAAGGAGCTGGCATCTCACTCTCTTTGAATCTTCTTTATCATGCTAAGAGGAGCAGGAAAAAGCAAAAAATTTCAGAATTGCACCTTGCAATGCGGAGAAATTACTGTTTGTGCATTTACAATATTCATTGATTTTTGCCATTGAAAAACATCATGTTATTCATATACCAGAAATGTTTGAAGCTACTGACTGAATGAAAGGAGCTGGCATCTCACTCTCTTTGAATCTTCTTTATCATGCTAAGAGGAGCAGGAAAAAGCAAAAAATTTCAGAATTGCACCTTGCAATGCGGAGAAATTACTGTTTGTGCATTTACAATATTCATTGATTTTTGCCATTGAAAAACGTCCAGAAATGATTGAAGCTACTGACTGAATGAAAGGAGCTGGCATCTCACTCTCTTTGAATCTTCTTTATCATGCTAAGAGGAGCAGGAAAAAGCAAAAAATTTCAGAATTGCACCTTGCAATGCGGAGAAATTACTGTTTGTGCATTTACAATATTCATTGATTTTTGCCATTGAAAAACATCATGTTATTCATATACCAGAAATGATTGAAGCTACTGACTGAATGAAAGGAGCTGGCATCTCGCTCTCTTTGAATCTTCTTTATCATGCTAAGAGGAGCAGGAAAAAGCAAAAAATTTCAGAATTGCACCTTGCAATGCGGAGAAATTACTGTTTGTGCATTTACAATATTCATTGATTTTTGCCATTGAAAAACGTCCAGAAATGATTGAAGCTACTGACTGAATGAAAGGAGCTGGCATCTCACTCTCTTTGAATCTTCTTTATCATGCTAAGAGGAGCAGGAAAAAGCAAAAAATTTCAGAATTGCACCTTGCAATGTGGAGAAATTACTGTTTGTGCATTTACAATATTCATTGATTTTTGCCATTGAAAAACATCATGTTATTCATATACCAGAAATGATTGAAGCTACTGACTGAATGAAAGGAGCTGGCATCTCACTCTCTTTGAATCTTCTTTATCATGCTAAGAGGAGCAGGAAAAAGCAAAAAATTTCAGAATTGCACCTTGCAATGCGGAGAAATTACTGTTTGTGCATTTACAATATTCATTGATTTTTGCCATTGAAAAACGTCCAGAAATGATTGAAGCTACTGACTGAATGAAAGGAGCTGGCATCTCACTCTCTTTGAATCTTCTTTATCATGCTAAGAGGAGCAGGAAAAAGCAAAAAATTTCAGAATTGCACCTTGCAATGCGGAGAAATTACTGTTTGTGCTTTTACAATATTCATTGATTTTTGCCATTGAAAAACATCATGTTATTCATATACCAGAAATGTTTGAAGCTACTGACTGAATGAAAGGAGCTGGCATCTCACTCTCTTTGAATCTTCTTTATCATGCTAAGAGGAGCAGGAAAAAGCAAAAAATTTCAGAATTGCACCTTGCAATGCGGAGAAATTACTGTTTGTGCATTTACAATATTCATTGATTTTTGCCATTGAAAAACGTCCAGAAATGATTGAAGCTACTGACTGAATGAAAGGAGCTGGCATCTCACTCTCTTTGAATCTTCTTTATCATGCTAAGAGGAGCAGGAAAAAGCAAAAAATTTCAGAATTGCACCTTGCAATGCGGAGAAATTACTGTTTGTGCATTTACAATATTCATTGATTTTTGCCATTGAAAAACGTCCAGAAATGATTGAAGCTACTGACTGAATGAAAGGAGCTGGCATCTCACTCTCTTTGAATCTTCTTTATCATGCTAAGAGGAGCAGGAAAAAGCAAAAAATTCCAGAATTGCAACTTGCAATGCGGAGAAATTACTGTTTGTGCATTTACAATATTCATTGATTTTTGCCATTGAAAAACATCATGTTATTCATATACCAGAAATGATTGAAGCTACTGACTGAATGAAAGGAGCTGGCATCTCACTCTCTTTGAATCTTCTTTATCATGCTAAGAGGAGCAGGAAAAAGCAAAAAATTTCAGAATTGCACCTTGCAATGCGGAGAAATTACTGTTTGTGCATTTACAATATTCATTGATTTTTGCCATTGAAAAACGTCCAGAAATGATTGAAGCTACTGACTGAATGAAAGGAGCTGGCATCTCACTCTCTTTGAATCTTCTTTATCATGCTAAGAGGAGCAGGAAAAAGCAAAAAATTTCAGAATTGCACCCTGCAATGCGGAGAAATTACTGTTTGTGCATTTACAATATTCATTGATTTTTGCCATTGAAAAACGTCCAGAAATGATTGAAGCTACTGACTGAATGAAAGGAGCTGGCATCTCACTCTCTTTGAATCTTCTTTATCATGCTAAGAGGAGCAGGAAAAAGCAAAAAATTTCAGAATTGCACCTTGCAATGCGGAGAAATTACTGTTTGTGCATTTACAATATTCATTAATTTTTGCCATTGAAAAACATCATGTTATTCATATCCCAGAAATGTTTGAAGCTACTGACTGAATGAAAGAAGCTGGCATCTCACTCTCTTTGAATCTTCTTTATCATGCTAAGAGGAGCAGGAAAAAGCAAAAAATTTCAGAATTGCACCTTGCAATGCGGAGAAATTACTGTTTGTGCATTTACAATATTCATTGATTTTTGCCATTGAAAAACGTCCAGAAATGATTGAAGCTACTGACTGAATGAAAGGAGCTGGCATCTCACTCTCTTTGAATCTTCTTTATCATGCTAAGAGGAGCAGGAAAAAGCAAAAAATTTCAGAATTGCACCTTGCAATGCGGAGAAATTACTGTTTGTGCATTTACAATATTCATTGATTTTTGCCATTGAAAAACGTCCAGAAATGATTGAAGCTACTGACTGAATGAAAGGAGCTGGCATCTCACTCTCTTTGAATCTTCTTTATCATGCTAAGAGGAGCAGGAAAAAGCAAAAAATTTCAGAATTGCACCTTGCAATGCGGAGAAATTACTGTTTGTGCATTTACAATATTCATTGATTTTTGCCATTGAAAAACATCATGTTATTCATATACCAGAAATGTTTGAAGCTACTGACTGAATGAAAGGAGCTGGCATCTCACTCTCTTTGAATCTTCTTTATCATGCTAAGAGGAGCAGGAAAAAGCAAAAAATTTCAGAATTGCACCTTGCAATGCGGAGAAATTACTGTTTGTGCATTTACAATATTCATTGATTTTTGCCATTGAAAAACGTCCAGAAATGATTGAAGCTACTGACTGAATGAAAGGAGCTGGCATCTCACTCTCTTTGAATCTTCTTTATCATGCTAAGAGGAGCAGGAAAAAGCAAAAAATTTCAGAATTGCACCTTGCAATGCGGAGAAATTACTGTTTGTGCATTTACAATATTCATTGATTTTTGCCATTGAAAAACATCATGTTATTCATATACCAGAAATGATTGAAGCTACTGACTGAATGAAAGGAGCTGGCATCTCGCTCTCTTTGAATCTTCTTTATCATGCTAAGAGGAGCAGGAAAAAGCAAAAAATTTCAGAATTGCACCTTGCAATGCGGAGAAATTACTGTTTGTGCATTTACAATATTCATTGATTTTTGCCATTGAAAAACGTCCAGAAATGATTGAAGCTACTGACTGAATGAAAGGAGCTGGCATCTCACTCTCTTTGAATCTTCTTTATCATGCTAAGAGGAGCAGGAAAAAGCAAAAAATTTCAGAATTGCACCTTGCAATGTGGAGAAATTACTGTTTGTGCATTTACAATATTCATTGATTTTTGCCATTGAAAAACATCATGTTATTCATATACCAGAAATGATTGAAGCTACTGACTGAATGAAAGGAGCTGGCATCTCACTCTCTTTGAATCTTCTTTATCATGCTAAGAGGAGCAGGAAAAAGCAAAAAATTTCAGAATTGCACCTTGCAATGCGGAGAAATTACTGTTTGTGCATTTACAATATTCATTGATTTTTGCCATTGAAAAACGTCCAGAAATGATTGAAGCTACTGACTGAATGAAAGGAGCTGGCATCTCACTCTCTTTGAATCTTCTTTATCATGCTAAGAGGAGCAGGAAAAAGCAAAAAATTTCAGAATTGCACCTTGCAATGCGGAGAAATTACTGTTTGTGCATTTACAATATTCATTGATTTTTGCCATTGAAAAACGTCCAGAAATGATTGAAGCTACTGACTGAATGAAAGGAGCTGGCATCTCACTCTCTTTGAATCTTCTTTATCATGCTAAGAGGAGCAGGAAAAAGCAAAAAATTTCAGAATTGCAACTTGCAATGCGGAGAAATTACTGTTTGTGCATTTACAATATTCATTGATTTTTGCCATTGAAAAACATCATGTTATTCATATACCAGAAATGATTGAAGCTACTGACTGAATGAAAGGAGCTGGCATCTCACTCTCTTTGAATCTTCTTTATCATGCTAAGAGGAGCAGGAAAAAGCAAAAAATTTCAGAATTGCACCTTGCAATGCGGAGAAATTACTGTTTGTGCATTTACAATATTCATTGATTTTTGCCATTGAAAAACGTCCAGAAATGATTGAAGCTACTGACTGAATGAAAGGAGCTGGCATCTCACTCTCTTTGAATCTTCTTTATCATGCTAAGAGGAGCAGGAAAAAGCAAAAAATTTCAGAATTGCACCTTGCAATGCGGAGAAATTACTGTTTGTGCATTTACAATATTCATTGATTTTTGCCATTGAAAAACGTCCAGAAATGATTGAAGCTACTGACTGAATGAAAGGAGCTGGCATCTCACTCTCTTTGAATCTTCTTTATCATGCTAAGAGGAGCAGGAAAAAGCAAAAAATTTCAGAATTGCACCTTGCAATGCGGAGAAATTACTGTTTGTGCATTTACAATATTCATTAATTTTTGCCATTGAAAAACATCATGTTATTCATATCCCAGAAATGTTTGAAGCTACTGACTGAATGAAAGAAGCTGGCATCTCACTCTCTTTGAATCTTCTTTATCATGCTAAGAGGAGCAGGAAAAAGCAAAAAATTTCAGAATTGCACCTTGCAATGCGGAGAAATTACTGTTTGTGCATTTACAATCTTCATTGATTTTTGCCATTGAAAAACGTCCAGAAATGATTGAAGCTACTGACTGAATGAAAGGAGCTGGCATCTCACTCTCTTTGAATCTTCTTTATCATGCTAAGAGGAGCAGGAAAAAGCAAAAAATTTCAGAATTGCACCTTGCAATGCGGAGAAATTACTGTTTGTGCATTTACAATATTCATTGATTTTTGCCATTGAAAAACATCATGTTATTCATATACCAGAAATGTTTGAAGCTACTGACTGAATGAAAGGAGCTGGCATCTCACTCTCTTTGAATCTTCTTTATCATGCTAAGAGGAGCAGGAAAAAGCAAAAAATTTCAGAATTGCACCTTGCAATGCGGAGAAATTACTGTTTGTGCATTTACAATATTCATTGATTTTTGCCATTGAAAAACGTCCAGAAATGATTGAAGCTACTGACTGAATGAAAGGAGCTGGCATCTCACTCTCTTTGAATCTTCTTTATCATGCTAAGAGGAGCAGGAAAAAGCAAAAAATTTCAGAATTGCACCTTGCAATGCGGAGAAATTACTGTTTGTGCATTTACAATATTCATTGATTTTTGCCATTGAAAAACGTCCAGAAATGATTGAAGCTACTGACTGAATGAAAGGAGCTGGCATCTCACTCTCTTTGAATCTTCTTTATCATGCTAAGAGGAGCAGGAAAAAGCAAAAAATTTCAGAATTGCAACTTGCAATGCGGAGAAATTACTGTTTGTGCATTTACAATATTCATTGATTTTTGCCATTGAAAAACATCATGTTATTCATATACCAGAAATGATTGAAGCTACTGACTGAATGAAAGGAGCTGGCATCTCACTCTCTTTGAATCTTCTTTATCATGCTAAGAGGAGCAGGAAAAAGCAAAAAATTTCAGAATTGCACCTTGCAATGCGGAGAAATTACTGTTTGTGCATTTACAATATTCATTGATTTTTGCCATTGAAAAACGTCCAGAAATGATTGAAGCTACTGACTGAATGAAAGGAGCTGGCATCTCACTCTCTTTGAATCTTCTTTATCATGCTAAGAGGAGCAGGAAAAAGCAAAAAATTTCAGAATTGCACCTTGCAATGCGGAGAAATTACTGTTTGTGCATTTACAATATTCATTGATTTTTGCCATTGAAAAACGTCCAGAAATGATTGAAGCTACTGACTGAATGAAAGGAGCTGGCATCTCACTCTCTTTGAATCTTCTTTATCATGCTAAGAGGAGCAGGAAAAAGCAAAAAATTTCAGAATTGCACCTTGCAATGCGGAGAAATTACTGTTTGTGCATTTACAATATTCATTAATTTTTGCCATTGAAAAACATCATGTTATTCATATCCCAGAAATGTTTGAAGCTACTGACTGAATGAAAGAAGCTGGCATCTCACTCTCTTTGAATCTTCTTTATCATGCTAAGAGGAGCAGGAAAAAGCAAAAAATTTCAGAATTGCACCTTGCAATGCGGAGAAATTACTGTTTGTGCATTTACAATATTCATTGATTTTTGCCATTGAAAAACGTCCAGAAATGATTGAAGCTACTGACTGAATGAAAGGAGCTGGCATCTCACTCTTTTTGAATCTTCTTTATCATGCTAAGAGGAGCAGGAAAAAGCAAAAAATTTCAGAATTGCACCTTGCAATGCGGAGAAATTACTGTTTGTGCATTTACAATATTCATTGATTTTTGCCATTGAAAAACATCATGTTATTCATATACCAGAAATGTTTGAAGCTACTGACTGAATGAAAGGAGCTGGCATCTCACTCTCTTTGAATCTTCTTTATCATGCTAAGAGGAGCAGGAAAAAGCCAAAAATTTCAGAATTGCACCTTGCAATGCGGAGAAATTACTGTTTGTGCATTTACAATATTCATTGATTTTTGCCATTGAAAAACATCATGTTATTCATATACCAGAAATGATTGAAGCTTCTGACTGAATGAAAGGAGCTGGCATCTCACTCTCTTTGAATCTTCTTTATCATGCAAAGAGGAGCAGGAAAAAGCAAAAAATTTCAGAATTGCACCTTGCAATGCGGAGAAATTACTGTTTGTGCATTTACAATATTCATTGATTTTTGCCATTGAAAAACGTCCAGAAATGATTGAAGCTACTGACTGAATGAAAGGAGCTGGCATCTCACTCTCTTTGAATCTTCTTTATCATGCTAAGAGGAGCAGGAAAAAGCAAAAAATTTCAGAATTGCACCTTGCAATGCGGAGAAATTACTGTTTGTGCATTTACAATATTCATTGATTTTTGCCATTGAAAAACGTCCAGAAATGATTGAAGCAACTGACTGAATGAAAGGAGCTGGCATCTCACTCTCTTTGAATCTTCTTTATCATGCTAAGAGGAGCAGGAAAAAGCAAAAAATTTCAGAATTGCACCTTGCAATGCGGAGAAATTACTGTTTGTGCATTTACAATATTCATTGATTTTTGCCATTGAAAAACGTCCAGAAATAATTGAAGCTACTGACTGAATGAAAGGAGCTGGCATCTCACTCTCTTTGAATCTTCTTTATCATGCTAAGAGGAGCAGGAAAAAGCAAAAAATTTCAGAATTGCAACTTGCAATGCGGAGAAATTACTGTTTGTGCATTTACAATATTCATTGATTTTTGCCATTGAAAAACATCATGTTATTCATATACCAGAAATGATTGAAGCTACTGACTGAATGAAAGGAGCTGGCATCTCACTCTCTTTGAATCTTCTTTATCATGCTAAGAGGAGCAGGAAAAAGCAAAAAATTTCAGAATTGCACCTTGCAATGCGGAGAAATTACTGTTTGTGCATTTACAATATTCATTGATTTTTGCCATTGAAAAACGTCCAGAAATGATTGAAGCTACTGACTGAATGAAAGGAGCTGGCATCTCACTCTCTTTGAATCTTCTTTATCATGCTAAGAGGAGCAGGAAAAAGCAAAAAATTTCAGAATTGCACCTTGCAATGCGGAGAAATTACTGTTTGTGCTTTTACAATATTCATTGATTTTTGCCATTGAAAAACATCATGTTATTCATATACCAGAAATGTTTGAAGCTACTGACTGAATGAAAGGAGCTGGCATCTCACTCTCTTTGAATCTTCTTTATCATGCTAAGAGGAGCAGGAAAAAGCAAAAAATTTCAGAATTGCACCTTGCAATGCGGAGAAATTACTGTTTGTGCATTTACAATATTCATTAATTTTTGCCATTGAAAAATGTCCAGAAATGATTGAAGCTGCTGACTGAATGAAAGGAGCTGGCATCTCACTCTCTTTGAATCTTCTTTATTATGCTACGAGGAGCAGGAAAAAGCAAAAAATTTCAGAATTGCACCTTGCAATGCGGAGAAATTACTGTTTGTGCATTTACAATATTCATTGATTTTTGCCATTGAAAAACATCATGTTATTCATATACCAGAAATGATTGAAGCTACTGACTGAATGAAAGGAGCTGGCATCTCACTCTCTTTGAATCTTCTTTATCATGCTAAGAGGAGCAGGAAAAAGCAAAAAATTTCAGAATTGCACCTTGCAATGCGGAGAAATTACTGTTTGTGCATTTACAATATTCATTAATTTTTGCCATTGAAAAACATCATGTTATTCATATCCCAGAAATGTTTGAAGCTACTGACTGAATGAAAGAAGCTGGCATCTCACTCTCTTTGAATCTTCTTTATCATGCTAAGAGGAGCAGGAAAAAGCAAAAAATTTCAGAATTGCACCTTGCAATGCGGAGAAATTACTGTTTGTGCATTTACAATCTTCTTTGATTTTTGCCATTGAAAAACGTCCAGAAATGATTGAAGCTACTGACTGAATGAAAGGAGCTGGCATCTCACTCTCTTTGAATCTTCTTTATCATGCTAAGAGGAGCAGGAAAAAGCAAAAAATTTCAGAATTGCACCTTGCAATGCGGAGAAATTACTGTTTGTGCATTTACAATATTCATTGATTTTTGCCATTGAAAAACATCATGTTATTCATATACCAGAAATGTTTGAAGCTACTGACTGAATGAAAGGAGCTGGCATCTCACTCTCTTTGAATCTTCTTTATCATGCTAAGAGGAGCAGGAAAAAGCAAAAAATTTCAGAATTGCACCTTGCAATGCGGAGAAATTACTGTTTGTGCATTTACAATATTCATTGATTTTTGCCATTGAGAAACGTCCAGAAATGATTGAAGCTACTGACTGAATGAAAGGAGCTGGCATCTCACTCTCTTTGAATCTTCTTTATCATGCTAAGAGGAGCAGGAAAAAGCAAAAAATTTCAGAATTGCACCTTGCAATGCGGAGAAATTACTGTTTGTGCATTTACAATATTCATTGATTTTTGCCATTGAAAAACGTCCAGAAATGATTGAAGCTACTGACTGAATGAAAGGAGCTGGCATCTCACTCTCTTTGAATCTTCTTTATCATGCTAAGAGGAGCAGGAAAAAGCAAAAAATTTCAGAATTGCAACTTGCAATGCGGAGAAATTACTGTTTGTGCATTTACAATATTCATTGATTTTTGCCATTGAAAAACATCATGTTATTCATATACCAGAAATGATTGAAGCTACTGACTGAATGAAAGGAGCTGGCATCTCACTCTCTTTGAATCTTCTTTATCATGCTAAGAGGAGCAGGAAAAAGCAAAAAATTTCAGAATTGCACCTTGCAATGCGGAGAAATTACTGTTTGTGCATTTACAATATTCATTGATTTTTGCCATTGAAAAACGTCCAGAAATGATTGAAGCTACTGACTGAATGAAAGGAGCTGGCATCTCACTCTCTTTGAATCTTCTTTATCATGCTAAGAGGAGCAGGAAAAAGCAAAAAATTTCAGAATTGCACCTTGCAATGCGGAGAAATTACTGTTTGTGCATTTACAATATTCATTGATTTTTGCCATTGAAAAACGTCCAGAAATGATTGAAGCTACTGACTGAATGAAAGGAGCTGGCATCTCACTCTCTTTGAATCTTCTTTATCATGCTAAGAGGAGCAGGAAAAAGCAAAAAATTTCAGAATTGCACCTTGCAATGCGGAGAAATTACTGTTTGTGCATTTACAATATTCATTAATTTTTGCCATTGAAAAACATCATGTTATTCATATCCCAGAAATGTTTGAAGCTACTGACTGAATGAAAGAAGCTGGCATCTCACTCTCTTTGAATCTTCTTTATCATGCTAAGAGGAGCAGGAAAAAGCAAAAAATTTCAGAATTGCACCTTGCAATGCGGAGAAATTACTGTTTGTGCATTTACAATATTCATTGATTTTTGCCATTGAAAAACGTCCAGAAATGATTGAAGCTACTGACTGAATGAAAGGAGCTGGCATCTCACTCTTTTTGAATCTTCTTTATCATGCTAAGAGGAGCAGGAAAAAGCAAAAAATTTCAGAATTGCACCTTGCAATGCGGAGAAATTACTGTTTGTGCATTTACAATATTCATTGATTTTTGCCATTGAAAAACATCATGTTATTCATATACCAGAAATGTTTGAAGCTACTGACTGAATGAAAGGAGCTGGCATCTCACTCTCTTTGAATCTTCTTTATCATGCTAAGAGGAGCAGGAAAAAGCCAAAAATTTCAGAATTGCACCTTGCAATGCGGAGAAATTACTGTTTGTGCATTTACAATATTCATTGATTTTTGCCATTGAAAAACATCATGTTATTCATATACCAGAAATGATTGAAGCTTCTGACTGAATGAAAGGAGCTGGCATCTCACTCTCTTTGAATCTTCTTTATCATGCAAAGAGGAGCAGGAAAAAGCAAAAAATTTCAGAATTGCACCTTGCAATGCGGAGAAATTACTGTTTGTGCATTTACAATATTCATTGATTTTTGCCATTGAAAAACGTCCAGAAATGATTGAAGCTACTGACTGAATGAAAGGAGCTGGCATCTCACTCTCTTTGAATCTTCTTTATCATGCTAAGAGGAGCAGGAAAAAGCAAAAAATTTCAGAATTGCACCTTGCAATGCGGAGAAATTACTGTTTGTGCATTTACAATATTCATTGATTTTTGCCATTGAAAAACGTCCAGAAATGATTGAAGCAACTGACTGAATGAAAGGAGCTGGCATCTCACTCTCTTTGAATCTTCTTTATCATGCTAAGAGGAGCAGGAAAAAGCAAAAAATTTCAGAATTGCACCTTGCAATGCGGAGAAATTACTGTTTGTGCATTTACAATATTCATTGATTTTTGCCATTGAAAAACGTCCAGAAATAATTGAAGCTACTGACTGAATGAAAGGAGCTGGCATCTCACTCTCTTTGAATCTTCTTTATCATGCTAAGAGGAGCAGGAAAAAGCAAAAAATTTCAGAATTGCAACTTGCAATGCGGAGAAATTACTGTTTGTGCATTTACAATATTCATTGATTTTTGCCATTGAAAAACATCATGTTATTCATATACCAGAAATGATTGAAGCTACTGACTGAATGAAAGGAGCTGGCATCTCACTCTCTTTGAATCTTCTTTATCATGCTAAGAGGAGCAGGAAAAAGCAAAAAATTTCAGAATTGCACCTTGCAATGCGGAGAAATTACTGTTTGTGCATTTACAATATTCATTGATTTTTGCCATTGAAAAACGTCCAGAAATGATTGAAGCTACTGACTGAATGAAAGGAGCTGGCATCTCACTCTCTTTGAATCTTCTTTATCATGCTAAGAGGAGCAGGAAAAAGCAAAAAATTTCAGAATTGCAACTTGCAATGCGGAGAAATTACTGTTTGTGCATTTACAATATTCATTGATTTTTGCCATTGAAAAACATCATGTTATTCATATACCAGAAATGATTGAAGCTACTGACTGAATGAAAGGAGCTGGCATCTCACTCTCTTTGAATCTCCTTTATCATGCTAAGAGGAGCAGGAAAAAGCAAAAAATTTCAGAATTGCAATTTGCAATGCGGAGAAATTACTGTTTGTGCATTTACAATATTCATTGATTTTTGCCATTGAAAAACGTCCAGAAATGATTGAAGCTACTGACTGAATGAAAGGAGCTGGCATCTCACTCTCTTTGAATCTTCTTTATCATGCTAAGAGGAGCAGGAAAAAGCAAAAAATTTCAGAATTGCACCTTGCAATGCGGAGAAATTACTGTTTGTGCATTTACAATATTCATTGATTTTTGCCATTGAAAAACGTCCAGAAATGATTGAAGCTACTGACTGAATGAAAGGAGCTGGCATCTCACTCTCTTTGAATCTTCTTTATCATGCTAAGAGGAGCAGGAAAAAGCAAAAAATTTCAGAATTGCACCTTGCAATGCGGAGAAATTACTGTTTGTGCATTTACAATATTCATTGATTTTTGCCATTGAAAAACGTCCAGAAATGATTGAAGCTACTGACTGAATGAAAGGAGCTGGCATCTCACTCTCTTTGAATCTTCTTTATCATGCTGAGGAGCAGGAAAAAGCAAAAAATTTCAGAATTGCAACTTGCAATGCGGAGAAATTACTGTTTGTGCATTTACAATATTCATTGATTTTTGCCATTGAAAAACATCATGTTATTCATATACCAGAAATGATTGAAGCTACTGACTGAATGAAAGGAGCTGGCATCTCACTCTCTTTGAATCTTCTTTATCATGCTAAGAGGAGCAGGAAAAAGCAAAAAATTTCAGAATTGCACCTTGCAATGCGGAGAAATTACTGTTTGTGCATTTACAATATTCATTGATTTTTGCCATTGAAAAACGTCCAGAAATGATTGAAGCTACTGACTGAATGAAAGGAGCTGGCATCTCACTCTCTTTGAATCTTCTTTATCATGCTAAGAGGAGCAGGAAAAAGCAAAAAATTTCAGAATTGCACCTTGCAATGCGGAGAAATTACTGTTTGTGCATTTACAATATTCATTGATTTTTGCCATTGAAAAACGTCCAGAAATGATTGAAGCTACTGACTGAATGAAAGGAGCTGGCATCTCACTCTCTTTGAATCTTCTTTATCATGCTAAGAGGAGCAGGAAAAAGCAAAAAATTTCAGAATTGCACCTTGCAATGCGGAGAAATTACTGTTTGTGCATTTACAATATTCATTAATTTTTGCCATTGAAAAACATCATGTTATTCATATCCCAGAAATGTTTGAAGCTACTGACTGAATGAAATAAGCTGGCATCTCACTCTCTTTGAATCTTCTTTATCATGCAAAGAGGAGCAGGAAAAAGCAAAAAATTTCAGAATTGCACCTTGCAATGCGGAGAAATTACTGTTTGTGCATTTACAATATTCATTGATTTTTGCCATTGAAAAACGTCCAGAAATGATTGAAGCTACTGACTGAATGAAAGGAGCTGGCATCTCACTCTTTTTGAATCTTCTTTATCATGCTAAGAGGAGCAGGAAAAAGCAAAAAATTTCAGAATTGCACCTTGCAATGCGGAGAAATTACTGTTTGTGCATTTACAATATTCATTGATTTTTGCCATTGAAAAACATCATGTTATTCATATACCAGAAATGTTTGAAGCTACTGACTGAATGAAAGGAGCTGGCATCTCACTCTCTTTGAATCTTCTTTATCATGCTAAGAGGAGCAGGAAAAAGCCAAAAATTTCAGAATTGCACCTTGCAATGCGGAGAAATTACTGTTTGTGCATTTACAATATTCATTGATTTTTGCCATTGAAAAACATCATGTTATTCATATACCAGAAATGATTGAAGCTTCTGACTGAATGAAAGGAGCTGGCATCTCACTCTCTTTGAATCTTCTTTATCATGCAAAGAGGAGCAGGAAAAAGCAAAAAATTTCAGAATTGCACCTTGCAATGCGGAGAAATTACTGTTTGTGCATTTACAATATTCATTGATTTTTGCCATTGAAAAACGTCCAGAAATGATTGAAGCTACTGACTGAATGAAAGGAGCTGGCATCTCACTCTCTTTGAATATTCTTTATCATGCTAAGAGGAGCAGGAAAAAGCAAAAAATTTCAGAATTGCACCTTGCAATGCGGAGAAATTACTGTTTGTGCATTTACAATATTCATTGATTTTTGCCATTGAAAAACGTCCAGAAATGATTGAAGCAACTGACTGAATGAAAGGAGCTGGCATCTCACTCTCTTTGAATCTTCTTTATCATGCTAAGAGGAGCAGGAAAAAGCAAAAAATTTCAGAATTGCACCTTGCAATGCGGAGAAATTACTGTTTGTGCATTTACAATATTCATTGATTTTTGCCATTGAAAAACGTCCAGAAATAATTGAAGCTACTGACTGAATGAAAGGAGCTGGCATCTCACTCTCTTTGAATCTTCTTTATCATGCTAAGAGGAGCAGGAAAAAGCAAAAAATTTCAGAATTGCAACTTGCAATGCGGAGAAATTACTGTTTGTGCATTTACAATATTCATTGATTTTTGCCATTGAAAAACATCATGTTATTCATATACCAGAAATGATTGAAGCTACTGACTGAATGAAAGGAGCTGGCATCTCACTCTCTTTGAATCTTCTTTATCATGCTAAGAGGAGCAGGAAAAAGCAAAAAATTTCAGAATTGCACCTTGCAATGCGGAGAAATTACTGTTTGTGCATTTACAATATTCATTGATTTTTGCCATTGAAAAACGTCCAGAAATGATTGAAGCTACTGACTGAATGAAAGGAGCTGGCATCTCACTCTCTTTGAATCTTCTTTATCATGCTAAGAGGAGCAGGAAAAAGCAAAAAATTTCAGAATTGCACCTTGCAATGCGGAGAAATTACTGTTTGTGCTTTTACAATATTCATTGATTTTTGCCATTGAAAAACATCATGTTATTCATATACCAGAAATGTTTGAAGCTACTGACTGAATGAAAGGAGCTGGCATCTCACTCTCTTTGAATCTTCTTTATCATGCTAAGAGGAGCAGGAAAAAGCAAAAAATTTCAGAATTGCACCTTGCAATGCGGAGAAATTACTGTTTGTGCATTTACAATATTCATTAATTTTTGCCATTGAAAAATGTCCAGAAATGATTGAAGCTGCTGACTGAATGAAAGGAGCTGGCATCTCACTCTCTTTGAATCTTCTTTATTATGCTAAGAGGAGCAGGAAAAAGCAAAAAATTTCAGAATTGCACCTTGCAATGCGGAGAAATTACTGTTTGTGCATTTACAATATTCATTGATTTTTGCCATTGAAAAACATCATGTTATTCATATACCAGAAATGATTGAAGCTACTGACTGAATGCAAGGAGCTGGCATCTCACTCTCTTTGAATCTTCTTTATCATGCTAAGAGGAGCAGGAAAAAGCAAAAAATTTCAGAATTGCACCTTGCAATGCGGAGAAATTACTGTTTGTGCATTTACAATATTCATTGATTTTTGCCATTGAAAAACGTCCAGAAATGATTGAAGCTACTGACTGAATGAAAGGAGCTGGCATCTCACTCTCTTTGAATCTTCTTTATCATGCTAAGAGGAGCAGGAAAAAGCAAAAAATTTCAGAATTGCACCTTGCAATGCGGAGAAATTACTGTTTGTGCATTTACAATATTCATTGATTTTTGCCATTGAAAAACGTCCAGAAATAATTGAAGCTACTGACTGAATGAAAGGAGCTGGCATCTCACTCTCTTTGAATCTTCTTTATCATGCTAAGAGGAGCAGGAAAAAGCAAAAAATTTCAGAATTGCAACTTGCAATGCGGAGAAATTACTGTTTGTGCATTTACAATATTCATTGATTTTTGCCATTGAAAAACATCATGTTATTCATATACCAGAAATGATTGAAGCTACTGACTGAATGAAAGGAGCTGGCATCTCACTCTCTTTGAATCTTCTTTATCATGCTAAGAGGAGCAGGAAAAAGCAAAAAATTTCAGAATTGCACCTTGCAATGCGGAGAAATTACTGTTTGTGCATTTACAATATTCATTGATTTTTGCCATTGAAAAACGTCCAGAAATGATTGAAGCTACTGACTGAATGAAAGGAGCTGGCATCTCACTCTCTTTGAATCTTCTTTATCATGCTAAGAGGAGCAGGAAAAAGCAAAAAATTTCAGAATTGCAACTTGCAATGCGGAGAAATTACTGTTTGTGCATTTACAATATTCATTGATTTTTGCCATTGAAAAACATCATGTTATTCATATACCAGAAATGATTGAAGCTACTGACTGAATGAAAGGAGCTGGCATCTCACTCTCTTTGAATCTTCTTTATCATGCTAAGAGGAGCAGGAAAAAGCAAAAAATTTCAGAATTGCACCTTGCAATGCGGAGAAATTACTGTTTGTGCATTTACAATATTCATTGATTTTTGCCATTGAAAAACGTCCAGAAATGATTGAAGCTACTGACTGAATGAAAGGAGCTGGCATCTCACTCTCTTTGAATCTTCTTTATCATGCTAAGAGGAGCAGGAAAAAGCAAAAAATTTCAGAATTGCACCTTGCAATGCGGAGAAATTACTGTTTGTGCATTTACAATATTCATTGATTTTTGCCATTGAAAAACGTCCAGAAATGATTGAAGCTACTGACTGAATGAAAGGAGCTGGCATCTCACTCTCTTTGAATCTTCTTTATCATGCTAAGAGGAGCAGGAAAAAGCAAAAAATTTCAGAATTGCACCTTGCAATGCGGAGAAATTACTGTTTGTGCATTTACAATATTCATTGATTTTTGCCATTGAAAAACGTCCAGAAATGATTGAAGCTACTGACTGAATGAAAGGAGCTGGCATCTCACTCTCTTTGAATCTTCTTTATCATGCTAAGAGGAGCAGGAAAAAGCAAAAAATTTCAGAATTGCAACTTGCAATGCGGAGAAATTACTGTTTGTGCATTTACAATATTCATTGATTTTTGCCATTGAAAAACATCATGTTATTCATATACCAGAAATGATTGAAGCTACTGACTGAATGAAAGGAGCTGGCATCTCACTCTCTTTGAATCTTCTTTATCATGCTAAGAGGAGCAGGAAAAAGCAAAAAATTTCAGAATTGCACCTTGCAATGCGGAGAAATTACTGTTTGTGCATTTACAATATTCATTGATTTTTGCCATTGAAAAACGTCCAGAAATGATTGAAGCTACTGACTGAATGAAAGGAGCTGGCATCTCACTCTCTTTGAATCTTCTTTATCATGCTAAGAGGAGCAGGAAAAAGCAAAAAATTTCAGAATTGCACCTTGCAATGCGGAGAAATTACTGTTTGTGCATTTACAATATTCATTGATTTTTGCCATTGAAAAACGTCCAGAAATGATTGAAGCTACTGACTGAATGAAAGGAGCTGGCATCTCACTCTCTTTGAATCTTCTTTATCATGCTAAGAGGAGCAGGAAAAAGCAAAAAATTTCAGAATTGCACCTTGCAATGCAGAGAAATTACTGTTTGTGCATTTACAATATTCATTAATTTTTGCCATTGAAAAACATCATGTTATTCATATCCCAGAAATGTTTGAAGCTACTGACTGAATGAAAGAAGCTGGCATCTCACTCTCTTTGAATCTTCTTTATCATGCTAAGAGGAGCAGGAAAAAGCAAAAAATTTCAGAATTGCACCTTGCAATGCGGAGAAATTACTGTTTGTGCATTTACAATATTCATTGATTTTTGCCATTGAAAAACGTCCAGAAATGATTGAAGCTACTGACTGAATGAAAGGAGCTGGCATCTCACTCTTTTTGAATCTTCTTTATCATGCTAAGAGGAGCAGGAAAAAGCAAAAAATTTCAGAATTGCACCTTGCAATGCGGAGAAATTACTGTTTGTGCATTTACAATATTCATTGATTTTTGCCATTGAAAAACATCATGTTATTCATATACCAGAAATGTTTGAAGCTACTGACTGAATGAAAGGAGCTGGCATCTCACTCTCTTTGAATCTTCTTTATCATGCTAAGAGGAGCAGGAAAAAGCCAAAAATTTCAGAATTGCACCTTGCAATGCGGAGAAATTACTGTTTGTGCATTTACAATATTCATTGATTTTTGCCATTGAAAAACATCATGTTATTCATATACCAGAAATGATTGAAGCTTCTGACTGAATGAAAGGAGCTGGCATCTCACTCTCTTTGAATCTTCTTTATCATGCAAAGAGGAGCAGGAAAAAGCAAAAAATTTCAGAATTGCACCTTGCAATGCGGAGAAATTACTGTTTGTGCATTTACAATATTCATTGATTTTTGCCATTGAAAAACGTCCAGAAATGATTGAAGCTACTGACTGAATGAAAGGAGCTGGCATCTCACTCTCTTTGAATCTTCTTTATCATGCTAAGAGGAGCAGGAAAAAGCAAAAAATTTCAGAATTGCACCTTGCAATGCGGAGAAATTACTGCTTGTGCATTTACAATATTCATTGATTTTTGCCATTGAAAAACGTCCAGAAATGATTGAAGCAACTGACTGAATGAAAGGAGCTGGCATCTCACTCTCTTTGAATCTTCTTTATCATGCTAAGAGGAGCAGGAAAAAGCAAAAAATTTCAGAATTGCACCTTGCAATGCGGAGAAATTACTGTTTGTGCATTTACAATATTCATTGATTTTTGCCATTGAAAAACGTCCAGAAATAATTGAAGCTACTGACTGAATGAAAGGAGCTGGCATCTCACTCTCTTTGAATCTTCTTTATCATGCTAAGAGGAGCAGGAAAAAGCAAAAAATTTCAGAATTGCAACTTGCAATGCGGAGAAATTACTGTTTGTGCATTTACAATATTCATTGATTTTTGCCATTGAAAAACATCATGTTATTCATATACCAGAAATGATTGAAGCTACTGACTGAATGAAAGGAGCTGGCATCTCACTCTCTTTGAATCTTCTTTATCATGCTAAGAGGAGCAGGAAAAAGCAAAAAATTTCAGAATTGCACCTTGCAATGCGGAGAAATTACTGTTTGTGCATTTACAATATTCATTGATTTTTGCCATTGAAAAACGTCCAGAAATGATTGAAGCTACTGACTGAATGAAAGGAGCTGGCATCTCACTCTCTTTGAATCTTCTTTATCATGCTAAGAGGAGCAGGAAAAAGCAAAAAATTTCAGAATTGCACCTTGCAATGCGGAGAAATTACTGTTTGTGCTTTTACAATATTCATTGATTTTTGCCATTGAAAAACATCATGTTATTCATATACCAGAAATGTTTGAAGCTACTGACTGAATGAAAGGAGCTGGCATCTCACTCTCTTTGAATCTTCTTTATCATGCTAAGAGGAGCAGGAAAAAGCAAAAAATTTCAGAATTGCACCTTGCAATGCGGAGAAATTACTGTTTGTGCATTTACAATATTCATTAATTTTTGCCATTGAAAAATGTCCAGAAATGATTGAAGCTACTGACTGAATGAAAGGAGCTGGCATCTCACTCTCTTTGAATCTTCTTTATCATGCTAAGAGGAGCAGGAAAAAGCAAAAAATTTCAGAATTGCACCTTGCAATGCGGAGAAATTACTGTTTGTGCATTTACAATATTCATTGATTTTTGCCATTGAAAAACGTCCAGAAATGATTGAAGCTACTGACTGAATGAAAGGAGCTGGCATCTCACTCTCTTTGAATCTTCTTTATCATGCTAAGAGGAGCAGGAAAAAGCAAAAAATTTCAGAATTGCACCTTGCAATGCGGAGAAATTACTGTTTGTGCATTTACAATATTCATTGATTTTTGCCATTGAAAAACGTCCAGAAATGATTGAAGCTACTGACTGAATGAAAGGAGCTGGCATCTCACTCTCTTTGAATCTTCTTTATCATGCTAAGAGGAGCAGGAAAAAGCAAAAAATTTCAGAATTGCACCTTGCAATGCAGAGAAATTACTGTTTGTGCATTTACAATATTCATTAATTTTTGCCATTGAAAAACATCATGTTATTCATATCCCAGAAATGTTTGAAGCTACTGACTGAATGAAAGAAGCTGGCATCTCACTCTCTTTGAATCTTCTTTATCATGCTAAGAGGAGCAGGAAAAAGCAAAAAATTTCAGAATTGCACCTTGCAATGCGGAGAAATTACTGTTTGTGCATTTACAATATTCATTGATTTTTGCCATTGAAAAACGTCCAGAAATGATTGAAGCTACTGACTGAATGAAAGGAGCTGGCATCTCACTCTTTTTGAATCTTCTTTATCATGCTAAGAGGAGCAGGAAAAAGCAAAAAATTTCAGAATTGCACCTTGCAATGCGGAGAAATTACTGTTTGTGCATTTACAATATTCATTGATTTTTGCCATTGAAAAACATCATGTTATTCATATACCAGAAATGTTTGAAGCTACTGACTGAATGAAAGGAGCTGGCATCTCACTCTCTTTGAATCTTCTTTATCATGCTAAGAGGAGCAGGAAAAAGCCAAAAATTTCAGAATTGCACCTTGCAATGCGGAGAAATTACTGTTTGTGCATTTACAATATTCATTGATTTTTGCCATTGAAAAACATCATGTTATTCATATACCAGAAATGATTGAAGCTTCTGACTGAATGAAAGGAGCTGGCATCTCACTCTCTTTGAATCTTCTTTATCATGCAAAGAGGAGCAGGAAAAAGCAAAAAATTTCAGAATTGCACCTTGCAATGCGGAGAAATTACTGTTTGTGCATTTACAATATTCATTGATTTTTGCCATTGAAAAACGTCCAGAAATGATTGAAGCTACTGACTGAATGAAAGGAGCTGGCATCTCACTCTCTTTGAATCTTCTTTATCATGCTAAGAGGAGCAGGAAAAAGCAAAAAATTTCAGAATTGCACCTTGCAATGCGGAGAAATTACTGCTTGTGCATTTACAATATTCATTGATTTTTGCCATTGAAAAACGTCCAGAAATGATTGAAGCAACTGACTGAATGAAAGGAGCTGGCATCTCACTCTCTTTGAATCTTCTTTATCATGCTAAGAGGAGCAGGAAAAAGCAAAAAATTTCAGAATTGCACCTTGCAATGCGGAGAAATTACTGTTTGTGCATTTACAATATTCATTGATTTTTGCCATTGAAAAACGTCCAGAAATAATTGAAGCTACTGACTGAATGAAAGGAGCTGGCATCTCACTCTCTTTGAATCTTCTTTATCATGCTAAGAGGAGCAGGAAAAAGCAAAAAATTTCAGAATTGCAACTTGCAATGCGGAGAAATTACTGTTTGTGCATTTACAATATTCATTGATTTTTGCCATTGAAAAACATCATGTTATTCATATACCAGAAATGATTGAAGCTACTGACTGAATGAAAGGAGCTGGCATCTCACTCTCTTTGAATCTTCTTTATCATGCTAAGAGGAGCAGGAAAAAGCAAAAAATTTCAGAATTGCACCTTGCAATGCGGAGAAATTACTGTTTGTGCATTTACAATATTCATTGATTTTTGCCATTGAAAAACGTCCAGAAATGATTGAAGCTACTGACTGAATGAAAGGAGCTGGCATCTCACTCTCTTTGAATCTTCTTTATCATGCTAAGAGGAGCAGGAAAAAGCAAAAAATTTCAGAATTGCACCTTGCAATGCGGAGAAATTACTGTTTGTGCTTTTACAATATTCATTGATTTTTGCCATTGAAAAACATCATGTTATTCATATACCAGAAATGTTTGAAGCTACTGACTGAATGAAAGGAGCTGGCATCTCACTCTCTTTGAATCTTCTTTATCATGCTAAGAGGAGCAGGAAAAAGCAAAAAATTTCAGAATTGCACCTTGCAATGCGGAGAAATTACTGTTTGTGCATTTACAATATTCATTAATTTTTGCCATTGAAAAATGTCCAGAAATGATTGAAGCTGCTGACTGAATGAAAGGAGCTGGCATCTCACTCTCTTTGAATCTTCTTTATTATGCTAAGAGGAGCAGGAAAAAGCAAAAAATTTCAGAATTGCACCTTGCAATGCGGAGAAATTACTGTTTGTGCATTTACAATATTCATTGATTTTTGCCATTGAAAAACATCATGTTATTCATATACCAGAAATGATTGAAGCTACTGACTGAATGCAAGGAGCTGGCATCTCACTCTCTTTGAATCTTCTTTATCATGCTAAGAGGAGCAGGAAAAAGCAAAAAATTTCAGAATTGCACCTTGCAATGCGGAGAAATTACTGTTTGTGCATTTACAATATTCATTGATTTTTGCCATTGAAAAACGTCCAGAAATGATTGAAGCTACTGACTGAATGAAAGGAGCTGGCATCTCACTCTCTTTGAATCTTCTTTATCATGCTAAGAGGAGCAGGAAAAAGCAAAAAATTTCAGAATTGCACCTTGCAATGCGGAGAAATTACTGTTTGTGCATTTACAATATTCATTGATTTTTGCCATTGAAAAACGTCCAGAAATGATTGAAGCTACTGACTGAATGAAAGGAGCTGGCATCTCACTCTCTTTGAATCTTCTTTATCATGCTAAGAGGAGCAGGAAAAAGCAAAAAATTTCAGAATTGCACCTTGCAATGCGGAGAAATTACTGTTTGTGCATTTACAATATTCATTGATTTTTGCCATTGAAAAACATCATGTTATTCATATACCAGAAATGATTGAAGCTACTGACTGAATGAAAGGAGCTGGCATCTCGCTCTCTTTGAATCTTCTTTATCATGCTAAGAGGAGCAGGAAAAAGCAAAAAATTTCAGAATTGCACCTTGCAATGCGGAGAAATTACTGTTTGTGCATTTACAATATTCATTGATTTTTGCCATTGAAAAACATCCAGAAATGATTGAAGCTACTGACTGAATGAAAGGAGCTGGCATCTCACTCTCTTTGAATCTTCTTTATCATGCTAAGAGGAGCAGGAAAAAGCAAAAAATTTCAGAATTGCACCTTGCAATGTGGAGAAATTACTGTTTGTGCATTTACAATATTCATTGATTTTTGCCATTGAAAAACATCATGTTATTCATATACCAGAAATGATTGAAGCTACTGACTGAATGAAAGGAGCTGGCATCTCACTCTCTTTGAATCTTCTTTATCATGCTAAGAGGAGCAGGAAAAAGCAAAAAATTTCAGAATTGCACCTTGCAATGCGGAGAAATTACTGTTTGTGCATTTACAATATTCATTGATTTTTGCCATTGAAAAACGTCCAGAAATGATTGAAGCTACTGACTGAATGAAAGGAGCTGGCATCTCACTCTCTTTGAATCTTCTTTATCATGCTAAGAGGAGCAGGAAAAAGCAAAAAATTTCAGAATTGCACCTTGCAATGCGGAGAAATTACTGTTTGTGCTTTTACAATATTCATTGATTTTTGCCATTGAAAAACATCATGTTATTCATATACCAGAAATGTTTGAAGCTACTGACTGAATGAAAGGAGCTGGCATCTCACTCTCTTTGAATCTTCTTTATCATGCTAAGAGGAGCAGGAAAAAGCAAAAAATTTCAGAATTGCACCTTGCAATGCGGAGAAATTACTGTTTGTGCATTTACAATATTCATTGATTTTTGCCATTGAAAAACGTCCAGAAATGATTGAAGCTACTGACTGAATGAATGGAGCTGGCATCTCACTCTCTTTGAATCTTCTTTATCATGCTAAGAGGAGCAGGAAAAAGCAAAAAATTTCAGAATTGCACCTTGCAATGCGGAGAAATTACTGTTTGTGCATTTACAATATTCATTGATTTTTGCCATTGAAAAACGTCCAGAAATGATTGAAGCTACTGACTGAATGAAAGGAGCTGGCATCTCACTCTCTTTGAATCTTCTTTATCATGCTAAGAGGAGCAGGAAAAAGCAAAAAATTTCAGAATTGCAACTTGCAATGCGGAGAAATTACTGTTTGTGCATTTACAATATTCATTGATTTTTGCCATTGAAAAACATCATGTTATTCATATACCAGAAATGATTGAAGCTACTGACTGAATGAAAGGAGCTGGCATCTCACTCTCTTTGAATCTTCTTTATCATGCTAAGAGGAGCAGGAAAAAGCAAAAAATTTCAGAATTGCACCTTGCAATGCGGAGAAATTACTGTTTGTGCATTTACAATATTCATTGATTTTTGCCATTGAAAAACATCCAGAAATGATTGAAGCTACTGACTGAATGAAAGGAGCTGGCATCTCACTCTCTTTGAATCTTCTTTATCATGCTAAGAGGACCAGGAAAAAGCAAAAAATTTCAGAATTGCACCTTGCAATGCGGAGAAATTACTGTTTGTGCTTTTACAATATTCATTGATTTTTGCCATTGAAAAACATCATGTTATTCATATACCAGAAATGTTTGAAGCTACTGACTGAATGAAAGGAGCTGGCATCTCACTCTCTTTGAATCTTCTTTATCATGCTAAGAGGAGCAGGAAAAAGCAAAAAATTTCAGAATTGCACCTTGCAATGCGGAGAAATTACTGTTTGTGCATTTACAATATTCATTGATTTTTGCCATTGAAAAACGTCCAGAAATGATTGAAGCTACTGACTGAATGAAAGGAGCTGGCATCTCACTCTCTTTGAATCTTCTTTATCATGCTAAGAGGAGCAGGAAAAAGCAAAAAATTTCAGAATTGCACCTTGCAATGCGGAGAAATTACTGTTTGTGCATTTACAATATTCATTGATTTTTGCCATTGAAAAACGTCCAGAAATGATTGAAGCTACTGACTGAATGAAAGGAGCTGGCATCTCACTCTCTTTGAATCTTCTTTATCATGCTAAGAGGAGCAGGAAAAAGCAAAAAATTTCAGAATTGCACCTTGCAATGCGGAGAAATTACTGTTTGTGCATTTACAATATTCATTGATTTTTGCCATTGAAAAACGTCCAGAAATGATTGAAGCTACTGACTGAATGAAAGGAGCTGGCATCTCACTCTCTTTGAATCTTCTTTATCATGCTAAGAGGAGCAGGAAAAAGCAAAAAATTTCAGAATTGCACCTTGCAATGCGGAGAAATTACTGTTTGTGCATTTACAATATTCATTGATTTTTGCCATTGAAAAACGTCCAGAAATGATTGAAGCTACTGACTGAATGAAAGGAGCTGGCATCTCACTCTCTTTGAATCTTCTTTATCATGCTAAGAGGAGCAGGAAAAAGCAAAAAATTTCAGAATTGCACCTTGCAATGCGGAGAAATTACTGTTTGTGCATTTACAATATTCATTGATTTTTGCCATTGAAAAACATCATGTTATTCATATACCAGAAATGATTGAAGCTACTGACTGAATGAAAGGAGCTGGCATCTCGCTCTCTTTGAATCTTCTTTATCATGCTAAGAGGAGCAGGAAAAAGCAAAAAATTTCAGAATTGCACCTTGCAATGCGGAGAAATTACTGTTTGTGCATTTACAATATTCATTGATTTTTGCCATTGAAAAACGTCCAGAAATGATTGAAGCTACTGACTGAATGAAAGGAGCTGGCATCTCACTCTCTTTGAATCTTCTTTATCATGCTAAGAGGAGCAGGAAAAAGCAAAAAATTTCAGAATTGCACCTTGCAATGTGGAGAAATTACTGTTTGTGCATTTACAATATTCATTGATTTTTGCCATTGAAAAACATCATGTTATTCATATACCAGAAATGATTGAAGCTACTGACTGAATGAAAGGAGCTGGCATCTCACTCTCTTTGAATCTTCTTTATCATGCTAAGAGGAGCAGGAAAAAGCAAAAAATTTCAGAATTGCACCTTGCAATGCGGAGAAATTACTGTTTGTGCATTTACAATATTCATTGATTTTTGCCATTGAAAAACGTCCAGAAATGATTGAAGCTACTGACTGAATGAAAGGAGCTGGCATCTCACTCTCTTTGAATCTTCTTTATCATGCTAAGAGGAGCAGGAAAAAGCAAAAAATTTCAGAATTGCACCTTGCAATGCGGAGAAATTACTGTTTGTGCTTTTACAATATTCATTGATTTTTGCCATTGAAAAACATCATGTTATTCATATACCAGAAATGTTTGAAGCTACTGACTGAATGAAAGGAGCTGGCATCTCACTCTCTTTGAATCTTCTTTATCATGCTAAGAGGAGCAGGAAAAAGCAAAAAATTTCAGAATTGCACCTTGCAATGCGGAGAAATTACTGTTTGTGCATTTACAATATTCATTGATTTTTGCCATTGAAAAACGTCCAGAAATGATTGAAGCTACTGACTGAATGAATGGAGCTGGCATCTCACTCTCTTTGAATCTTCTTTATCATGCTAAGAGGAGCAGGAAAAAGCAAAAAATTTCAGAATTGCACCTTGCAATGCGGAGAAATTACTGTTTGTGCATTTACAATATTCATTGATTTTTGCCATTGAAAAACGTCCAGAAATGATTGAAGCTACTGACTGAATGAAAGGAGCTGGCATCTCACTCTCTTTGAATCTTCTTTATCATGCTAAGAGGAGCAGGAAAAAGCAAAAAATTTCAGAATTGCAACTTGCAATGCGGAGAAATTACTGTTTGTGCATTTACAATATTCATTGATTTTTGCCATTGAAAAACATCATGTTATTCATATACCAGAAATGATTGAAGCTACTGACTGAATGAAAGGAGCTGGCATCTCACTCTCTTTGAATCTTCTTTATCATGCTAAGAGGAGCAGGAAAAAGCAAAAAATTTCAGAATTGCACCTTGCAATGCGGAGAAATTACTGTTTGTGCATTTACAATATTCATTGATTTTTGCCATTGAAAAACATCCAGAAATGATTGAAGCTACTGACTGAATGAAAGGAGCTGGCATCTCACTCTCTTTGAATCTTCTTTATCATGCTAAGAGGACCAGGAAAAAGCAAAAAATTTCAGAATTGCACCTTGCAATGCGGAGAAATTACTGTTTGTGCTTTTACAATATTCATTGATTTTTGCCATTGAAAAACATCATGTTATTCATATACCAGAAATGTTTGAAGCTACTGACTGAATGAAAGGAGCTGGCATCTCACTCTCTTTGAATCTTCTTTATCATGCTAAGAGGAGCAGGAAAAAGCAAAAAATTTCAGAATTGCACCTTGCAATGCGGAGAAATTACTGTTTGTGCATTTACAATATTCATTGATTTTTGCCATTGAAAAACGTCCAGAAATGATTGAAGCTACTGACTGAATGAAAGGAGCTGGCATCTCACTCTCTTTGAATCTTCTTTATCATGCTAAGAGGAGCAGGAAAAAGCAAAAAATTTCAGAATTGCACCTTGCAATGCGGAGAAATTACTGTTTGTGCATTTACAATATTCATTGATTTTTGCCATTGAAAAACGTCCAGAAATGATTGAAGCTACTGACTGAATGAAAGGAGCTGGCATCTCACTCTCTTTGAATCTTCTTTATCATGCTAAGAGGAGCAGGAAAAAGCAAAAAATTTCAGAATTGCACCTTGCAATGCGGAGAAATTACTGTTTGTGCTTTTACAATATTCATTGATTTTTGCCATTGAAAAACATCATGTTATTCATATACCAGAAATGTTTGAAGCTACTGACTGAATGAAAGGAGCTGGCATCTCACTCTCTTTGAATCTTCTTTATCATGCTAAGAGGAGCAGGAAAAAGCAAAAAATTTCAGAATTGCACCTTGCAATGCGGAGAAATTACTGTTTGTGCATTTACAATATTCATTGATTTTTGCCATTGAAAAACGTCCAGAAATGATTGAAGCTACTGACTGAATGAAAGGAGCTGGCATCTCACTCTCTTTGAATCTTCTTTATCATGCTAAGAGGAGCAGGAAAAAGCAAAAAATTTCAGAATTGCACCTTGCAATGCGGAGAAATTACTGTTTGTGCATTTACAATATTCATTGATTTTTGCCATTGAAAAACGTCCAGAAATGATTGAAGCTACTGACTGAATGAAAGGAGCTGGCATCTCACTCTCTTTGAATCTTCTTTATCATGCTAAGAGGAGCAGGAAAAAGCAAAAAATTTCAGAATTGCAACTTGCAATGCGGAGAAATTACTGTTTGTGCATTTACAATATTCATTGATTTTTGCCATTGAAAAACATCATGTTATTCATATACCAGAAATGATTGAAGCTACTGACTGAATGAAAGGAGCTGGCATCTTACTCTCTTTGAATCTTCTTTATCATGCTAAGAGGAGCAGGAAAAAACAAAAAATTTCAGAATTGCACCTTGCAATGCGGAGAAATTACTGTTTGTGCATTTACAATATTCATTGATTTTTGCCATTGAAAAACGTCCAGAAATGATTGAAGCTACTGACTGAATGAAAGGAGCTGGCATCTCACTCTCTTTGAATCTTCTTTATCATGCTAAGAGGAGCAGGAAAAAGCAAAAAATTTCAGAATTGCACCTTGCAATGCGGAGAAATTACTGTTTGTGCTTTTACAATATTCATTGATTTTTGCCATTGAAAAACATCATGTTATTCATATACCAGAAATGTTTGAAGCTACTGACTGAATGAAAGGAGCTGGCATCTCACTCTCTTTGAATCTTCTTTATCATGCTAAGAGGAGCAGGAAAAAGCAAAAAATTTCAGAATTGCACCTTGCAATGCGGAGAAATTACTGTTTGTGCATTTACAATATTCATTGATTTTTGCCATTGAAAAACGTCCAGAAATGATTGAAGCTACTGACTGAATGAAAGGAGCTGGCATCTCACTCTCTTTGAATCTTCTTTATCATGCTAAGAGGAGCAGGAAAAAGCAAAAAATTTCAGAATTGCACCTTGCAATGCGGAGAAATTACTGTTTGTGCATTTACAATATTCATTGATTTTTGCCATTGAAAAACGTCCAGAAATGATTGAAGCTACTGACTGAATGAAAGGAGCTGGCATCTCACTCTCTTTGAATCTTCTTTATCATGCTAAGAGGAGCAGGAAAAAGCAAAAAATTTCAGAATTGCACCTTGCAATGCGGAGAAATTACTGTTTGTGCATTTACAATATTCATTGATTTTTGCCATTGAAAAACATCATGTTATTCATATACCAGAAATGATTGAAGCTACTGACTGAATGAAAGGAGCTGGCATCTTACTCTCTTTGAATCTTCTTTGTCATGCTAAGAGGAGCAGGAAAAAGCAAAAAATTTCAGAATTGCACCTTGCAATGCGGAGAAATTACTGTTTGTGCATTTACAATATTCATTGATTTTTGCCATTGAAAAACGTCCAGAAATGATTGAAGCTACTGACTGAATGAAAGGAGCTGGCATCTCACTCTCTTTGAATCTTCTTTATCATGCTAAGAGGAGCAGGAAAAAGCAAAAAATTTCAGAATTGCACCTTGCAATGCGGAGAAATTACTGTTTGTGCATTTACAATATTCATTGATTTTTGCCATTGAAAAACGTCCAGAAATGATTGAAGCTACTGACTGAATGAAAGGAGCTGGCATCTCACTCTCTTTGAATCTTCTTTATCATGCTAAGAGGAGCAGGAAAAAGCAAAAAATTTCAGAATTGCACCTTGCAATGCGGAGAAATTACTGTTTGTGCATTTACAATATTCATTGATTTTTGCCATTGAAAAACATCATGTTATTCATATACCAGAAATGTTTGAAGCTACTGACTGAATGAAAGGAGCTGGCATCTCACTCTCTTTGAATCTTCTTTATCATGCTAAGAGGAGCAGGAAAAAGCAAAAAATTTCAGAATTGCACCTTGCAATGCGGAGAAATTACTGTTTGTGCATTTACAATATTCATTGATTTTTGCCATTGAAAAACGTCCAGAAATGATTGAAGCTACTGACTGAATGAAAGGAGCTGGCATCTCACTCTCTTTGAATCTTCTTTATCATGCTAAGAGGAGCAGGAAAAAGCAAAAAATTTCAGAATTGCACCTTGCAATGCGGAGAAATTACTGTTTGTGCATTTACAATATTCATTGATTTTTGCCATTGAAAAACGTCCAGAAATGATTGAAGCTACTGACTGAATGAAAGGAGCTGGCATCTCACTCTCTTTGAATCTTCTTTATCATGCTAAGAGGAGCAGGAAAAAGCAAAAAATTTCAGAATTGCACCTTGCAATGCGGAGAAATTACTCTTTGTGCATTTACAATATTCATTGATTTTTGCCATTGAAAAACATCATGTTATTCATATACCAGAAATGTTTGAAGCTACTGACTGAATGAAAGGAGCTGGCATCTCACTCTCTTTGAATCTTCTTTATCATGCTAAGAGGAGCAGGAAAAAGCAAAAAATTTCAGAATTGCACCTTGCAATGCGGAGAAATTACTGTTTGTGCATTTACAATATTCATTGATTTTTGCCATTGAAAAACATCATGTTATTCATATACCAGAAATGTTTGAAGCTACTGACTGAATGAAAGGAGCTGGCATCTCACTCTCTTTGAATCTTCTTTATCATGCTAAGAGGAGCAGGAAAAAGCAAAAAATTTCAGAATTGCACCTTGCAATGTGGAGAAATTACTGTTTGTGCATTTACAATATTCATTGATTTTTACCATTGAAAAACGTCCAGAAATGATTGAAGCTACTGACTGAATGAAAGGAGCTGGCATCTCACTCTCTTTGAATCTTCTTTATCATGCTAAGAGGAGCAGGAAAAAGCAAAAAATTTCAGACTTGCACCTTGGAATGCGGAGAAATTACTGTTTGTGCATTTACAATATTCATTGATTTTTGCCATTGAAAAACATCATGTTATTCATATACCAGAAATGTTTGAAGCTACTGACTGAATGAAAGGAGCTGGCATCTCACTCTCTTTGAATCTTCTTTATCATGCTAAGAGGAGCAGGAAAAAGCAAAAAATTTCAGAATTGCACCTTGCAATGCGGAGAAATTACTGTTTGTGCATTTACAATATTCATTGATTTTTGCCATTGAAAAACGTCCAGAAATGATTGAAGCTACTGACTGAATGAAAGGAGCTGGCATCTCACTCTCTTTGAATCTTCTTTATCATGCTAAGAGGAGCAGGAAAAATCAAAAAATTTCAGAATTGCACCTTGCAATGCGGAGAAATTACTGTTTGTGCATTTACAATATTCAATGATTTTTGCCATTGAAAAACATGTTATTCATATACCAGAAATGTTTGAAGCTACTGACTGAATGAAAGGAGCTGGCACCTCACTCTCTTTGAATCTTCTTTATCATGCTAAGAGGAGCGGGAAAAAGCAAAAAATTTCAGAATTGCACCTTGCAATGCGGAGAAATTACTGTTTGTGCATTTACAATATTCATTGATTTTTGCCATTGAAAAACATCCAGAAATGATTGAAGGTACTGACTGAATGAAAGGAGTTGGCATCTCACTCTCTTTGAATCTTCTTTATCATGCTAAGAGGAGCAGGAAAAAGCAAAAAATTTCAGAATTGCACCTTGCAATGCGGAGAAATTACTGTTTGTGCATTTACAATATTCATTGATTTTTGCCATTGAAAAACGTCCAGAAATGATTGAAGCTACTGACTGAATGAAAGGAGCTGGCATCTCACTCTCTTTGAATCTTCTTTATTATGCTAAGAGGAGCAGGAAAAAGCAAAAAATTTCAGAATTGCACCTTGCAATGCGGAGAAATTACAGTTTGTGCATTTACAATATTCATTGATTTTTGCCATTGAAAAACATCCAGAAATGATTGAAGCTACTGACTGAATGAAAGGAGCTGGCATCTCACTCTCTTTGAATCTTCTTTATCATGCTAAGAGGAGCAGGAAAAAGCAAAAAATTTCAGAATTGCACCTTGCAATGCGGAGAAATTACTGTTTGTGCATTTACAATATTCATTGATTTTTGCCATTGAAAAACGTCCAGAAATGATTGAAGCTACTGACTGAATGAAAGGAGCTGGCATCTCACTCTCTTTGAATCTTCTTTATCATGCTAAGAGGAGCAGGAAAAAGCAAAAAATTTCAGAATTGCACCTTGCAATGCGGAGAAATTACTGTTTGTGCATTTACAATATTCATTGATTTTTGCCATTGAAAAACATCATGTTATTCATATACCAGAAATGATAGAAGCTACTGACTGAATGAAAGGAGCTGGCATCTTACTCTCTTTGAATCTTCTTTGTCATGCTAAGAGGAGCAGGAAAAAGCAAAAAATTTCAGAATTGCACCTTGCAATGCGGAGAAATTGCTGTTTGTGCATTTACAATATTCATTGATTTTTGCCATTGAAAAACGTCCAGAAATGATTGAAGCTACTGACTGAATGAAAGGAGCTGGCATCTCACTCTCTTTGAATCTTCTTTATCATGCTAAGAGGAGCAGGAAAAAGCAAAAAATTTCAGAATTGCACCTTGCAATGCGGAGAAATTACTGTTTGTGCATTTACAATATTCATTGATTTTTGCCATTGAAAAACATCATGTTATTCATATACCAGAAATGTTTGAAGCTACTGACTGAATGAAAGGAGCTGGCATCTCACTCTCTTTGAATCTTCTTTATCATGCTTAGAGGAGCAGGAAAAAGCAAAAAATTTCAGAATTGCACCTTGCAATGTGGAGAAATTACTGTTTGTGCATTTACAATATTCATTGATTTTTACCATTGAAAAACGTCCAGAAATGATTGAAGCTACTGACTGAATGAAAGTAGCTGGCATCTCACTCTCTTTGAATCTTCTTTATCATGCTAAGAGGAGCAGGAAAAAGCAAAAAATTTCAGAATTGCACCTTGCAATGTGGAGAAATTACTGTTTGTGCATTTACAATATTCATTGATTTTTGCCATTGAAAAACATCATGTTATTCATATACCAGAAATGTTTGAAGCTACTGACTGAATGAAAGGAGCTGGCATCTCACTCTCTTTGAATCTTCTTTATCATGCTAAGAGGAGCAGGAAAAAGCAAAAAATTTCAGAATTGCACCTTGCAATGCGGAGAAATTACTGTTTGTGCATTTACAATATTCATTGATTTTTGCCATTGAAAAACGTCCAGAAATGATTGAAGCTACTGACTGAATGAAAGGAGCTGGCATCTCACTCTCTTTGAATCTTGTTTATCATGCTAAGAGGAGCAGGAAAAAGCAAAAAATTTCAGAATTGCACCTTGCAATGCGGAGAAATTACTGTTTGTGCATTTACAATATTCATTGATTTTTGCCATTGAAAAACGTCCAGAAATGATTGAAGCTACTGACTGAATGAAAGGAGCTGGCATCTCACTCTCTTTGAATCTTCTTTATCATGCTAAGAGGAGCAGGAAAAAGCAAAAAATTTCAGAATTGCACCTTGCAATGCGGAGAAATTACTGTTTGTGCATTTACAATATTCATTGATTTTTGCCATTGAAAAACATCATGTTATTCATATACCAGAAATGATTGAAGCTACTGACTGAATGAAAGGAGCTGGCATCTCACTCTCTTTGAATCTTCTTTATCATGCTAAGAGGAGCAGGAAAAAGCAAAAAATTTCAGAATTGCACCTTGCAATGCGGAGAAATTACTGTTTGTGCATTTACAATATTCATTGATTTTTGCCATTGAAAAACGTCCAGAAATGTTTGAAGCTACTGACTGAATGAAAGGAGCTGGCATCTCACTCTCTTTGAATCTTCTTTATCATGCTAGGATTAGCAGGAAAAAGCAAAAAATTTCAGAATTGCACCTTGCAATGTGGAGATATTACTGTTTGTGCATTTACAATATTCATTGATTTTTGCCATTGAAAAACGTCCAGAAATGTTTGAAGCTACTGACTGAATGAAAGGAGCTGGCATCTCACTCTCTTTGAATCTTCTTTATCATGCTAGGAGTAGCAGGAAAAAGCAAAAAATTTCAGAATTGCACCTTGCAATGTGGAGATATTACTGTTTGTGCATTTACAATATTCATTGATTTTTGCCATTGAAAAACGTCCAGAAATGTTTGAAGCTACTGACTGAATGAAAGGAGCTGGCATCTCACTCTCTTTGAATCTTCTTTATCATGCTAGGATTAGCAGGAAAAAGCAAAAAATTTCAGAATTGCACCTTGCAATGTGGAGATATTACTGTTTGTGCATTTACAATATTCATTGATTTTTGCCATTGAAAAACATCATGTTATTCATATACCAGAAATGTTTGAAGCTACTGACTGAATGAAAGGAGCTGACATCTCACTCTCTTTGAATCTTCTTTATCATGCTAGGATTAGCAGGAAAAAGCAAAAAATTTCAGAATTGCACCTTGCAATGTGGAGATATTACTGTTTGTGCATTTACAATATTCATTGATTTTTGCCATTGAAAAATGTCCAGAAATGTTTGAAGCTACTGACTGAATGAAAGGAGCTGGCATCTCACTCTATTTGAATCTTCTTTATCATCCTAGGATTAGCAGGAAAAAGCAAAAAATTTCAGCATTGCACCTTGCAATGTGGAGATATTACTGTTTGTGCATTTACAATATTCATTGATTTTTGCCATTGAAAAACATCCAGAAATGTTTATACCAGAAATGTTTGAAGCTACTGACTGAATGAAAGGAGCTGGCATCTCACTCTCTTTGAATCTTCTTTATCATGCTAAGAGGAGCAGGAAAAAGCAAAAAATTTCAGAATTGCACTTTGCAATGCGGAGAAATTACTGTTTGTGCATTTACAATATTCATTGATTTTTGCCATTGAAAAACGTCCAGAAATGATTGAAGCTACTGACTGAATGAAAGGAGCTGGCATCTCACTCTCTTTGAATCTTCTTTATCATGCTAAGAGGAGCAGGAAAAAGCAAAAAATTTCAAAATTGCACCTTGCAATGCGGAGAAATTACTGTTTGTGCATTTACAATATTCATTGATTTTTGCCATTGAAAAACGTCCAGAAATGATTGAAGCTACTGACTGAATGAAAGGAGCTGGCATCTCACTCTCTTTGAATCTTCTCTATCATGCTAAGAGGAGCAGGAAAAATCAAAAAATTTCAGAATTGCACCTTGCAATGCGGAGAAATTACTGTTTGTGCATTTACAATATTCAATGATTTTTGCCATTGAAAAACATGTTATTCATATACCAGAAATGTTTGAAGCTACTGACTGAATGAAAGGAGCTGGCACCTCACTCTCTTTGAATCTTCTTTATCATGCTAAGAGGAGCGGGAAAAAGCAAAAAATTTCAGAATTGCACCTTGCAATGCGGAGAAATTACTGTTTGTGCATTTACAATATTCATTGATTTTTGCCATTGAAAAACATCCAGAAATGATTGAAGGTACTGACTGAATGAAAGGAGCTGGCATCTCACTCTCTTTGAATCTTCTTTATCATGCTAAGAGGAGCAGGAAAAAGCAAAAAATTTCAGAATTGCACCTTGCAATGCGGAGAAATTACTGTTTGTGCATTTACAATATTCATTGATTTTTGCCTTTGAAAAACGTCCAGAAATGATTGAAGCTACTGACTGAATGAAAGGAGCTGGCATCTCACTCTCTTTGAATCTTCTTTATCATGCTAAGAGGAGCAGGAAAAAGCAAAAAATTTCAGAATTGCACCTTGCAATGCGGAGAAATTACTGTTTGTGCATTTACAATATTCATTGATTTTTGCCATTGAAAAACGTCCAGAAATGATTGAAGCTACTGACTGAATGAAAGGAGCTGGCATCTCACTCTCTTTGAATCTTCTTTATCATGCTAAGAGGAGCAGGAAAAAGCAAAAAATTTCAGAATTGCACCTTGCAATGCGGAGAAATTACTGTTTGTGCATTTACAATATTCATTGATTTTTGCCATTGAAAAACATCATGTTATTCATAAACCAGAAATGATAGAAGCTACTGACTGAATGAAAGGAGCTGGCATCTTACTCTCTTTGAATCTTCTTTGTCATGCTAAGAGGAGCAGGAAAAAGCAAAAAATTTCAGAATTGCACCTTGCAATGCGGAGAAATTG
Source organism: Phyllobates terribilis (assembly GCF_046119375.1). Taxonomy (NCBI): domain Eukaryota; kingdom Metazoa; phylum Chordata; class Amphibia; order Anura; family Dendrobatidae; genus Phyllobates; species Phyllobates terribilis. Next base: position 126,084 of record NW_027364410.1, read on the forward strand.
CTGTTTGTGCATTTACAATATTCATTGATTTTTGCCATTGAAAAACGTCCAGAAATGATTGAAGCTACTGACTGAATGAAAGGAGCTGGCATCTCACTCTCTTTGAATCTTCTTTATCATGCTAAGAGGAGCAGGAAAAAGCAAAAAATTTCAGAATTGCACCTTGCAATGTGGAGATATTACTGTTTGTGCATTTACAATATTCATTGATTTTTGCCATTGAAAAACGTCCAGAAATGTTTGAAGCTACTGACTGAATGAAAGGAGCTGGCATCTCACTCTCTTTGAATCTTCTTTATCATGCTAGGAGTAGCAGGAAAAAGCAAAAAATTTCAGAATTGCACCTTGCAATGTGGAGATATTACTGTTTGTGCATTTACAATATTCATTGATTTTTGCCATTGAAAAACGTCCAGAAATGTTTGAAGCTACTGACTGAATGAAAGGAGCTGGCATCTCACTCTCTTTGAATCTTCTTTATCATGCTAGGATTAGCAGGAAAAAGCAAAAAATTTCAGAATTGCACCTTGCAATGTGGAGATATTACTGTTTGTGCATTTACAATATTCATTGATTTTTGCCATTGAAAAACATCATGTTATTCATATACCAGAAATGTTTGAAGCTACTGACTGAATGAAAGGAGCTGACATCTCACTCTCTTTGAATCTTCTTTATCATGCTAGGATTAGCAGGAAAAAGCAAAAAATTTCAGAATTGCACCTTGCAATGTGGAGATATTACTGTTTGTGCATTTACAATATTCATTGATTTTTGCCATTGAAAAATGTCCAGAAATGTTTGAAGCTACTGACTGAATGAAAGGAGCTGGCATCTCACTCTATTTGAATCTTCTTTATCATCCTAGGATTAGCAGGAAAAAGCAAAAAATTTCAGCATTGCACCTTGCAATGTGGAGATATTACTGTTTGTGCATTTACAATATTCATTGATTTTTGCCATTGAAAAACATCCAGAAATGTTTATACCAGAAATGTTTGAAGCTACTGACTGAATGAAAGGAGCTGGCATCTCACTCTCTTTGAATCTTCTTTATCATGCTAAGAGGAGCAGGAAAAAGCAAAAAATTTCAGAATTGCACTTTGCAATGCGGAGAAATTACTGTTTGTGCATTTACAATATTCATTGATTTTTGCCATTGAAAAACGTCCAGAAATGATTGAAGCTACTGACTGAATGAAAGGAGCTGGCATCTCACTCTCTTTGAATCTTCTTTATCATGCTAAGAGGAGCAGGAAAAAGCAAAAAATTTCAAAATTGCACCTTGCAATGCGGAGAAATTACTGTTTGTGCATTTACAATATTCATTGATTTTTGCCATTGAAAAACGTCCAGAAATGATTGAAGCTACTGACTGAATGAAAGGAGCTGGCATCTCACTCTCTTTGAATCTTCTCTATCATGCTAAGAGGAGCAGGAAAAATCAAAAAATTTCAGAATTGCACCTTGCAATGCGGAGAAATTACTGTTTGTGCATTTACAATATTCAATGATTTTTGCCATTGAAAAACATGTTATTCATATACCAGAAATGTTTGAAGCTACTGACTGAATGAAAGGAGCTGGCACCTCACTCTCTTTGAATCTTCTTTATCATGCTAAGAGGAGCGGGAAAAAGCAAAAAATTTCAGAATTGCACCTTGCAATGCGGAGAAATTACTGTTTGTGCATTTACAATATTCATTGATTTTTGCCATTGAAAAACATCCAGAAATGATTGAAGGTACTGACTGAATGAAAGGAGCTGGCATCTCACTCTCTTTGAATCTTCTTTATCATGCTAAGAGGAGCAGGAAAAAGCAAAAAATTTCAGAATTGCACCTTGCAATGCGGAGAAATTACTGTTTGTGCATTTACAATATTCATTGATTTTTGCCATTGAAAAACGTCCAGAAATGATTGAAGCTACTGACTGAATGAAAGGAGCTGGCATCTCACTCTCTTTGAATCTTCTTTATCATGCTAAGAGGAGCAGGAAAAAGCAAAAAATTTCAGAATTGCACCTTGCAATGCGGAGAAATTACTGTTTGTGCATTTACAATATTCATTGATTTTTGCCATTGAAAAACGTCCAGAAATTATTGAAGCTACTGACTGAATGAAAGGAGCTGGCATCTCACTCTCTTTGAATCTTCTTTATCATGCTAAGAGGAGCAGGAAAAAGCAAAAAATTTCAGAATTGCACCTTGCAATGCGGAGAAATTACTGTTTGTGCATTTACAATATTCATTGATTTTTGCCATTGAAAAACATCATGTTATTCATATACCAGAAATGATAGAAGCTACTGACTGAATGAAAGGAGCTGGCATCTTACTCTCTTTGAATCTTCTTTGTCATGCTAAGAGGAGCAGGAAAAAGCAAAAAATTTCAGAATTGCACCTTGCAATGCGGAGAAATTGCTGTTTGTGCATTTACAATATTCATTGATTTTTGCCATTGAAAAACGTCCAGAAATGATTGAAGCTACTGACTGAATGAAAGGAGCTGGCATCTCACTCTCTTTGAATCTTCTTTATCATGCTAAGAGGAGCAGGAAAAAGCAAAAAATTTCAGAATTGCACCTTGCAATGCGGAGAAATTACTGTTTGTGCATTTACAATATTCATTGATTTTTGCCATTGAAAAACATCATGTTATTCATATACCAGAAATGTTTGAAGCTACTGACTGAATGAAAGGAGCTGGCATCTCACTCTCTTTGAATCTTCTTTATCATGCTTAGAGGAGCAGGAAAAAGCAAAAAATTTCAGAATTGCACCTTGCAATGTGGAGATATTACTGTTTGTGCATTTATAATATTCATTGATTTTTGCCATTGAAAAACGTCCAGAAATGTTTGAAGCTACTGACTGAATGAAAGGAGCTGGCATCTCACTCTATTTGAATCTTCTTTATCATCCTAGGATTAGCAGGAAAAATCAAAAAATTTCAGCATTGCACCTTGCAATGTGGAGATATTACTGTTTGTGCATTTACAATATTCATTGATTTTTGCCATTGAAAAACATCCAGAAATGTTTATACCAGAAATGTTTGAAGCTACTGACTGAATGAAAGGAGCTGGCATCTCACTCTCTTTGAATCTTCTTTATCATGCTAAGAGGAGCAGGAAAAAGCAAAAAATTTCAGAATTGCACTTTGCAATGCGGAGAAATTACTGTTTGTGCATTTACAATATTCATTGATTTTTGCCATTGAAAAACGTCCAGAAATGACTGAAGCTACTGACTGAATGAAAGGAGCTGGCATCTCACTCTCTTTGAATCTTCTTTATCATGCTAAGAGGAGCAGGAAAAAGCAAAAAATTTCAGAATTGCATCTTGCAATGCGGAGAAATTACTGTTTGTGCATTTACAATATTCATTGATTTTTGCCATTGAAAAACGTCCAGAAATGATTGAAGCTACTGACTGAATGAAAGGAGCTGGCATCTCACTCTCTTTGAATCTTCTTTATCATGCTAAGAGGAGCAGGAAAAAGCAAAAAATTTCAGAATTGCACCTTGCAATGCGGAGAAATTACTGTTTGTGCATTTACAATATTCATTGATTTTTGCCATTGAAAAACATCATGTTATTCATATACCAGAAATGATTGAAGCTACTGACTGAATGAAAGGAGCTGGCATCTCACTCTCTTTGAATCTTCTTTATCATGCTAAGAGGAGCAGGAAAAAGCAAAAAATTTCAGAATTGCACCTTGCAATGCGGAGAAATTACTGTTTGTGCATTTACAATATTCATTGATTTTTGCCATTGAAAAACATCCAGAAATGATTGAAGCTACTGACTGAATGAAAGGAGCTGGCATCTCACTCTCTTTGAATCTTCTTTATCATGCTAAGAGGAGCAGGAAAAAGCAAAAAATTTCAGAATTGCACCTTGCAATGCGGAGAAATTACTGTTTGTGCATTTACAATATTCATTGATTTTTGCCATTGAAAAACGTCCAGAAATGATTGAAGCTACTGACTGAATGAAAGGAGCTGGCATCTCACTCTCTTTGAATCTTCTTTATCATGCTAAGAGGAGCAGGAAAAAGCAAAAAATTTCAGAATTGCATCTTGCAATGCGGAGAAATTACTGTTTGTGCATTTACAATATTCATTGATTTTTGCCATTGAAAAACGTCCAGAAATGATTGAAGCTACTGACTGAATGAAAGGAGCTGGCATCTCACTCTCTTTGAATCTTCTTTATCATGCTAAGAGGAGCAGGAAAAAGCAAAAAATTTCAGAATTGCACCTTGCAATGCGGAGAAATTACTGTTTGTGCATTTACAATATTCATTGATTTTTGCCATTGAAAAACATCATGTTATTCATATACCAGAAATGATTGAAGCTACTGACTGAATGAAAGGAGCTGGCATCTCACTCTCTTTGAATCTTCTTTATCATGCTAAGAGGAGCAGGAAAAAGCAAAAAATTTCAGAATTGCACCTTGCAATGCGGAGAAATTACTGTTTGTGCATTTACAATATTCATTGATTTTTGCCATTGAAAAACATCCAGAAATGATTGAAGCTACTGACTGAATGAAAGGAGCTGGCATCTCACTCTCTTTGAATCTTCTTTATCATGCTAAGAGGAGCAGGAAAAAGCAAAAAATTTCAGAATTGCACCTTGCAATGCGGAGAAATTACTGTTTGTGCATTTACAATATTCATTGATTTTTGCCATTGAAAAACGTCCAGAAATGATTGAAGCTACTGACTGAATGAAAGGAGCTGGCATCTCACTCTCTTTGAATCTTCTTTATCATGCTAGGATTAGCAGGAAAAAGCAAAAAATTTCAGAATTGCACCTTGCAATGTGGAGATATTACTGTTTGTGCATTTACAATATTCATTGAATTTTGCCATTGAAAAACGTCCAGAAATGTTTGAAGCTACTGACTGAATGAAAGGAGCTGGCATCTCACTCTATTTGAATCTTCTTTATCATGCTAGGATTAGCAGGAAAAAGCAAAAAATTTCAGAATTGCACCTTGCAATGTGGAGATATTACTGTTTGTGCATTTACAATATTCATTGATTTTTGCCATTGAAAAACGTCCAGAAATGATTGAAGCTACTGACTGAATGAAAGGAGCTGGCATCTCACTCTCTTTGAATCTTCTTTATCATGCTAAGAGGAGCAGGAAAAAGCAAAAAATTTCAGAATTGCATCTTGCAATGCGGAGAAATTACTGTTTGTGCATTTACAATATTCATTGATTTTTGCCATTGAAAAACGTCCAGAAATGATTGAAGCTACTGACTGAATGAAAGGAGCTGGCATCTCACTCTCTTTGAATCTTCTTTATCATGCTAAGAGGAGCAGGAAAAAGCAAAAAATTTCAGAATTGCACCTTGCAATGCGGAGAAATTACTGTTTGTGCATTTACAATATTCATTGATTTTTGCCATTGAAAAACATCATGTTATTCATATACCAGAAATGATTGAAGCTACTGACTGAATGAAAGGAGCTGGCATCTCACTCTCTTTGAATCTTCTTTATCATGCTAAGAGGAGCAGGAAAAAGCAAAAAATTTCAGAATTGCACCTTGCAATGCGGAGAAATTACTGTTTGTGCATTTACAATATTCATTGATTTTTGCCATTGAAAAACATCCAGAAATGATTGAAGCTACTGACTGAATGAAAGGAGCTGGCATCTCACTCTCTTTGAATCTTCTTTATCATGCTAAGAGGAGCAGGAAAAAGCAAAAAATTTCAGAATTGCACCTTGCAATGCGGAGAAATTACTGTTTGTGCATTTACAATATTCATTGATTTTTGCCATTGAAAAACGTCCAGAAATGATTGAAGCTACTGACTGAATGAAAGGAGCTGGCATCTCACTCTCTTTGAATCTTCTTTATCATGCTAGGATTAGCAGGAAAAAGCAAAAAATTTCAGAATTGCACCTTGCAATGTGGAGATATTACTGTTTGTGCATTTACAATATTCATTGAATTTTGCCATTGAAAAACGTCCAGAAATGTTTGAAGCTACTGACTGAATGAAAGGAGCTGGCATCTCACTCTATTTGAATCTTCTTTATCATGCTAGGATTAGCAGGAAAAAGCAAAAAATTTCAGAATTGCACCTTGCAATGTGGAGATATTACTGTTTGTGCATTTACAATATTCATTGATTTTTGCCATTGAAAAACGTCCAGAAATGTTTATACCAGAAATGTTTGAAGCTACTGACTGAATGAAAGGAGCTGGCATCTCACTCTCTTTGAATCTTCTTTATCATGCTAAGAGGAGCAGGAAAAAGCAAAAAATTTCAGAATTGCACCTTGCAATGCGGAGAAATTACTTTTTGTGCATTTACAATATTCATTGATTTTTGCCATTGAAAAATGTCCAGAAATGACTGAAGCTACTGACTGAATGAAAGGAGCTGGCATCTCACTCTCTTTGAATCTTCTTTACCATGCTAAGAGGAGCAGGAAAAAGCAAAAAAATTCAGAATTGCACCTTGCAATGCGGAGAAATTACTTTTTGTGCATTTACAATATTCATTGATTTTTGCCATTGAAAAATGTCCAGAAATGACTGAAGCTACTGACTGAATGAAAGGAGCTGGCATCTCACTCTCTTTGAATCTTCTTTACAATGCTAAGAGGAGCAGGAAAAAGCAAAAAAATTCAGAATTGCACCTTGCAATGCGGAGAAATTACTGTTTGTGCATTTACAATATTCATTGATTTTTGCCATTGAAAAACGTCCAGAAATGATTGAAGCTACTGACTGAATGAAAGGAGCTGGCATCTCACTCTCTTTGAATCTTCTTTATCATGCTAGGAGTAGCAGGAAAAAGCAAAAAATTTCAGAATTGCACCTTGCAATGTGGAGATATTAATGTTTGTGCATTTACAATATTCATTGATTTTTGCCATTGAAAAACGTCCAGAAATGTTTGAAGCTACTGACTGAATGAAAGGAGCTGGCATCTCACTCTCTTTGAATCTTCTTGATCATGCTAGGATTAGCAGGAAAAAGCAAAAAATTTCAGAATTGCACCTTGCAATGTGGAGATATTACTGTTTGTGCATTTACAATATTCATTGATTTTTGCCATTGAAAAACATCATGTTATTCATATACCAGAAATGTTTGAAGCTACTGACTGAATGAAAGGAGCTGACATCTCACTCTCTTTGAATCTTCTTTATCATGCTAGGATTAGCAGGAAAAAGCAAAAAATTTCAGAATTGCACCTTGCAATGTGGAGATATTACTGTTTGTGCATTTACAATATTCATTGATTTTTGCCAATGAAAAACGTCCAGAAATGTTTGAAGCTACTGACTGAATGAAAGGAGCTGGCATCTCACTCTATTTGAATCTTCTTTATCATGCTAGGATTAGCAGGAAAAAGCAAAAAATTTCAGCATTGCACCTTGCAATGTGGAGATATTACTGTTTGTGCATTTACAATATTCATTGATTTTTGCCATTGAAAAACGTCCAGAAATGTTTATACCAGAAATGTTTGAAGCTACTGACTGAAAGAAAGGAGCTGGCATCTCACTCTCTTTGAATCTTCTTTATCATGCTAAGAGGAGCAGGAAAAAGCAAAAAATTTCAGAATTGCACCTTGCAATGCGGAGAAATTACTGTTTGTGCATTTACAATATTCATTGATTTTTGCCATTGAAAAACGTCCAGAAATGACTGAAGCTACTGACTGAATGAAAGGAGCTGGCATCTCACTCTCTTTGAATCTTCTTTATCATGCTAAGAGGAGCAGGAAAAACCAAAAAATTTCAGAATTGCATCTTGCAATGCGGAGAAATTACTGTTTGTGCATTTACAATATTCATTGATTTTTGCCATTGAAAAACGTCCAGAAATGATTGAAGCTACTGACTGAATGAAAGGAGCTGGCATCTCACTCTCTTTGAATCTTCTTTATCATGCTAAGAGGAGCAGGAAAAAGCAAAAAATTTCAGAATTGCACCTTGCAATGCGGAGAAATTACTGTTTGTGCATTTACAATATTCATTGATTTTTGCCATTGAAAAACATCATGTTATTCATATACCAGAAATGATTGAAGCTACTGACTGAATGAAAGGAGCTGGCATCTCACTCTCTTTGAATCTTCTTTATCATGCTAAGAGGAGCAGGAAAAAGCAAAAAATTTCAGAATTGCACCTTGCAATGCGGAGAAATTACTGTTTGTGCATTTACAATATTCATTGATTTTTGCCATTGAAAAACGTCCAGAAATGATTGAAGCTACTGACTGAATGAAAGGAGCTGGCATCTCACTCTCTTTGAATCTTCTTTATCATGCTAAGAGGAGCAGGAAAAAGCAAAAAATTTCAGAATTGCACCTTGCAATGCGGAGAAATTACTGTTTGTGCATTTACAATATTCATTGATTTTTGCCATTGAAAAACGTCCAGAAATGATTGAAGCTACTGACTGAATGAAAGGAGCTGGCATCTCACTCTCTTTGAATCTTCTTTATCATGCTAGGATTAGCAGGAAAAAGCAAAAAATTTCAGAATTGCACCTGGCAATGTGGAGATATTACTGTTTGTGCATTTACAATATTCATTGAATTTTGCCATTGAAAAACGTCCAGAAATGTTTGAAGCTACTGACTGAATGAAAGGAGCTGGCATCTCACTCTATTTGAATCTTCTTTATCATGCTAGGATTAGCAGGAAAAAGCAAAAAATTTCAGAATTGCACCTTGCAATGTGGAGATATTACTGTTTGTGCATTTACAATATTCATTGATTTTTGCCATTGAAAAACGTCCAGAAATGTTTATACCAGAAATGTTTGAAGCTACTGACTGAATGAAAGGAGCTGGCATCTCACTCTCTTTGAATCTTCTTTATCATGCTAAGAGGAGCAGGAAAAAGCAAAAAATTTCAGAATTGCACCTTGCAATGCGGAGAAATTACTGTTTGTGCATTTACAATATTCATTGATTTTTGCCATTGAAAAACGTCCAGAAATGACTGAAGCTACTGACTGAATGAAAGGAGCTGGCATCTCACTCTCTTTGAATCTTCTTTATCATGCTAAGAGGAGCAGGAAAAAGCAAAAAATTTCAGAATTGCACCTTGCAATGCGGAGAAATTACAGTTTGTGCATTTACAATATTCATTGATTTTTGCCATTGAAAAACGTCCAGAAATGATTGAAGCTACTGACTGAATGAAAGGAGCTGGCATCTCACTCTCTTTGAATCTTCTTTATCATGCTAAGAGGAGCAGGAAAAAGCAAAAAATTTCAGAATTGCACCTTGCAATGCGGAGAAATTACTGTTTGTGCATTTACAATATTCATTGCTTTTTGCCATTGAAAAACATCATGTTATTCATATACCAGAAATGATTGAAGCTACTGACTGAATGAAAGGAGCTGGCATCTCACTCTCTTTGAATCTTCTTTATCATGCTAAGAGAAGCAGGAAAAAGCAAAAAATTTCAGAATTGCACCTTGCAATGCGGAGAAATTACTGTTTGTGCATTTACAATATTCATTGATTTTTGCCATTGAAAAACGTCCAGAAATGATTGAAGCTACTGACTGAATGAAAGGAGCTGGCATCTCACTCTCTTTGAATCTTCTTTATCATGCTAAGAGGAGCAGGAAAAAGCAAAAAATTTCAGAATTGCACCTTGCAATGCGGAGAAATTACTGTTTGTGCATTTACAATATTCATTGATTTTTGCCATTGAAAAACATCATGTTATTCATATACCAGAAATGATTGAAGCTACTGACTGAATGAAAGGAGCTGGCATCTCACTCTCTTTGAATCTTCTTTATCATGCTAAGAGGAGCAGGAAAAAGCAAAAAATTTCAGAATTGCACCTTGCAATGCGGAGAAATTACTGTTTGTGCATTTACAATATTCATTGATTTTTGCCATTGAAAAACGTCCAGAAATGACTGAAGCTACTGACTGAATGAAAGGAGCTTGCATCTCACTCTCTTTGAATCTTCTTTATCATGCTAAGAGGAGCAGGAAAAAGCAAAAAATTTCAGAATTGCACCTTGCAATGCGGAGAAATTACAGTTTGTGCATTTACAATATTCATTGATTTTTGCCATTGAAAAACGTCCAGAAATGATTGAAGCTACTGACTGAATGAAAGGAGCTGGCATCTCACTCTCTTTGAATCTTCTTTATCATGCTAAGAGGAGCAGGAAAAAGCAAAAAATTTCAGAATTGCACCTTGCAATGCGGAGAAATTACTGTTTGTGCATTTACAATATTCATTGATTTTTGCCATTGAAAAACATCATGTTATTCATATACCAGAAATGATTGAAGCTACTGACTGAATGAAAGGAGCTGGCATCTCACTCTCTTTGAATCTTCTTTATCATGCTAAGAGGAGCAGGAAAAAGCAAAAAATTTCAGAATTGCACCTTGCAATGCGGAGAAATTACTGTTTGTGCATTTACAATATTCATTGATTTTTGCCATTGAAAAACGTCCAGAAATGATTGAAGCTACTGACTGAATGAAAGGAGCTGGCATCTCACTCTCTTTGAATCTTCTTTATCATGCTAAGAGGAGCAGGAAAAAGCAAAAAATTTCAGAATTGCATCTTGCAATGCGGAGAAATTACTGTTTGTGCATTTACAATATTCATTGATTTTTGCCATTGAAAAACGTCCAGAAATGATTGAAGCTACTGACTGAATGAAAGGAGCTGGCATCTCACTCTCTTTGAATCTTCTTTATCATGCTAAGAGGAGCAGGAAAAAGCAAAACATTTCAGAATTGCACCTTGCAATGCGGAGAAATTACTGTTTGTGCATTTACAATATTCATTGATTTTTGCCATTGAAAAACGTCCAGAAATGATTGAAGCTACTGACTGAATGAAAGGAGCTGGAATCTCACTCTCTTTGAATCTTCTTTATCATGCTAAGAGGAGCAGGAAAAAGCAAAAAATTTCAGAATTGCAACTTGCAATGCGGAGAAATTACTGTTTGTGCATTTACAATATTCATTGATTTTTGCCATTGAAAAACATCATGTTATTCATATACCAGAAATGATTGAAGCTACTGACTGAATGAAAGGAGCTGGCATCTCACTCTCTTTGAATCTTCTTTATCATGCTAAGAGGAGCAGGAAAAAGCAAAAAATTTCAGAATTGCACCTTGCAATGCGGAGAAATTACTGTTTGTGCATTTACAATATTCATTGATTTTTGCCATTGAAAAACATCATGTTATTCATATACCAGAAATGATTGAAGCTACTGACTGAATGAAAGGAGCTGGCATCTCACTCTCTTTGAATCTTCTTTATCATGCTAAGAGGAGCAGGAAAAAGCAAAAAATTTCAGAATTGCACCTTGCAATGCGGAGAAATTACTGTTTGTGCAGTTACAATATTCATTGATTTTTGCCATTGAAAAACGTCCAGAAATGATTGAAGCTACTGACTGAATGAAAGGAGCTGGCATCTCACTCTCTTTGAATCTTCTTTATCATGCTAAGAGGAGCAGGAAAAAGCAAAAAATTTCAGAATTGCACCTTGCAATGCGGAGAAATTACTGTTTGTGCATTTACAATATTCATTGATTTTTGCCATTGAAAAACGTCCAGAAATGATTGAAGCTACTGACTGAATGAAAGGAGCTGGCAACTCACTCTCTTTGAATCTTCTTTATCATGCTAAGAGGAGCAGGAAAAAGCAAAAAATTTCAGAATTGCACCTTGCAATGCGGAGAAATTACTGTTTGTGCATTTACAATATTCATTGATTTTTGCCATTGAAAAACGTCCAGAAATGATTGAAGCTACTGACTGAATGAAAGGAGCTGGCATCTCACTCTCTTTGAATCTTCTTTATCATGCTAGGATTAGCAGGAAAAAGCAAAAAATTTCAGAATTGCACCTGGCAATGTGGAGATATTACTGTTTGTGCATTTACAATATTCATTGAATTTTGCCATTGAAAAACGTCCAGAAATGTTTGAAGCTACTGACTGAATGAAAGGAGCTGGCATCTCACTCTATTTGAATCTTCTTTATCATGCTAGGATTAGCAGGAAAAAGCAAAAAATTTCAGAATTGCACCTTGCAATGTGGAGATATTACTGTTTGTGCATTTACAATATTCATTGATTTTTGCCATTGAAAAACGTCCAGAAATGTTTATACCAGAAATGTTTGAAGCTACTGACTGAATGAAAGGAGCTGGCATCTCACTCTCTTTGAATCTTCTTTATCATGCTAAGAGGAGCAGGAAAAAGCAAAAAATTTCAGAATTGCACCTTGCAATGCGGAGAAATTACTGTTTGTGCATTTACAATATTCATTGATTTTTGCCATTGAAAAACATCCAGAAATGACTGAAGCTACTGACTGAATGAAAGGAGCTGGCATCTCACTCTCTTTGAATCTTCTTTATCATGCTAAGAGGAGCAGGAAAAAGCAAAAAATTTCAGAATTGCACCTTGCAATGCGGAGAAATTACAGTTTGTGCATTTACAATATTCATTGATTTTTGCCATTGAAAAACGTCCAGAAATGATTGAAGCTACTGACTGAATGAAAGGAGCTGGCATCTCACTCTCTTTGAATCTTCTTTATCATGCTAAGAGGAGCAGGAAAAAGCAAAAAATTTCAGAATTGCACCTTGCAATGCGGAGAAATTACTGTTTGTGCATTTACAATATTCATTGATTTTTGCCATTGAAAAACATCATGTTATTCATATACCAGAAATGATTGAAGCTACTGACTGAATGAAAGGAGCTGGCATCTCACTCTCTTTGAATCTTCTTTATCATGCTAAGAGAAGCAGGAAAAAGCAAAAAATTTCAGAATTGCACCTTGCAATGCGGAGAAATTACTGTTTGTGCATTTACAATATTCATTGATTTTTGCCATTGAAAAACATCATGTTATTCATATACCAGAAATGATTGAAGCTACTGACTAAATGAAAGGAGCTGGCATCTCACTCTCTTTGAATCTTCTTTATCATGCTAAGAGGAGCAGGAAAAAGCAAAAAATTTCAGAATTGCACCTTGCAATGCGGAGAAATTACTGTTTGTGCATTTACAATATTCATTGATTTTTGCCATTGAAAAACGTCCAGAAATGACTGAAGCTACTGACTGAATGAAAGGAGCTTGCATCTCACTCTCTTTGAATCTTCTTTATCATGCTAAGAGGAGCAGGAAAAAGCAAAAAATTTCAGAATTGCACCTTGCAATGCGGAGAAATTACAGTTTGTGCATTTACAATATTCATTGATTTTTGCCATTGAAAAACGTCCAGAAATGATTGAAGCTACTGACTGAATGAAAGGAGCTGGCATCTCACTCTCTTTGAATCTTCTTTATCATGCTAAGAGGAGCAGGAAAAAGCAAAAAATTTCAGAATTGCACCTTGCAATGCGGAGAAATTACTGTTTGTGCATTTACAATATTCATTGATTTTTGCCATTGAAAAACATCATGTTATTCATATACCAGAAATGATTGAAGCTACTGACTGAATGAAAGGAGCTGGCATCTCACTCTCTTTGAATCTTCTTTATCATGCTAAGAGGAGCAGGAAAAAGCAAAAAATTTCAGAATTGCACCTTGCAATGCGGAGAAATTACTGTTTGTGCATTTACAATATTCATTGATTTTTGCCATTGAAAAACGTCCAGAAATGATTGAAGCTACTGACTGAATGAAAGGAGCTGGCATCTCACTCTCTTTGAATCTTCTTTATCATGCTAAGAGGAGCAGGAAAAAGCAAAAAATTTCAGAATTGCATCTTGCAATGCGGAGAAATTACTGTTTGTGCATTTACAATATTCATTGATTTTTGCCATTGAAAAACGTCCAGAAATGATTGAAGCTACTGACTGAATGAAAGGAGCTGGCATCTCACTCTCTTTGAATCTTCTTTATCATGCTAAGAGGAGCAGGAAAAAGCAAAACATTTCAGAATTGCACCTTGCAATGCGGAGAAATTACTGTTTGTGCATTTACAATATTCATTGATTTTTGCCATTGAAAAACGTCCAGAAATTATTGAAGCTACTGACTGAATGAAAGGAGCTGGCATCTCACTCTCTTTGAATCTTCTTTATCATGCTAAGAGGAGCAGGAAAAAGCAAAAAATTTCAGAATTGCACCTTGCAATGCGGAGAAATTACTGTTTGTGCATTTACAATATTCATTAATTTTTGCCATTGAAAAACATCATGTTATTCATATCCCAGAAATGTTTGAAGCTACTGACTGAATGAAAGAAGCTGGCATCTCACTCTCTTTGAATCTTCTTTATCATGCTAAGAGGAGCAGGAAAAAGCAAAAAATTTCAGAATTGCACCTTGCAATGCGGAGAAATTACTGTTTGTGCATTTACAATATTCATTGATTTTTGCCATTGAAAAACGTCCAGAAATGATTGAAGCTACTGACTGAATGAAAGGAGCTGGCATCTCACTCTCTTTGAATCTTCTTTATCATGCTAAGAGGAGCAGGAAAAAGCAAAAAATTTCAGAATTGCACCTTGCAATGCGGAGAAATTACTGTTTGTGCATTTACAATATTCATTGATTTTTGCCATTGAAAAACATCATGTTATTCATATACCAGAAATGTTTGAAGCTACTGACTGAATGAAAGGAGCTGGCATCTCACTCTCTTTGAATCTTCTTTATCATGCTAAGAGGAGCAGGAAAAAGCAAAAAATTTCAGAATTGCACCTTGCAATGCGGAGAAATTACTGTTTGTGCATTTACAATATTCATTGATTTTTGCCATTGAAAAACGTCCAGAAATGATTGAAGCTACTGACTGAATGAAAGGAGCTGGCATCTCATTCTCTTTGAATCTTCTTTATCATGCTAAGAGGAGCAGGAAAATGCAAGAAATTTCAGAATTGCACCTTGCAATGCGGAGAAATTACTGTTTGTGCATTTACAATATTCATTGATTTTTGCCATTGAAAAACATCCAGAAATGATTGAAGCTACTGACTGAATGAAAGGAGCTGGCATCTCACTCTCTTTGAATCTTCTTTATCATGCTAAGAGGAGCAGGAAAAAGCAAAAAATTTCAGAATTGCACCTTGCAATGCGGAGAAATTACTGTTTGTGCATTTACAATATTCATTGATTTTTGCCATTGAAAAACATCATGTTATTCATATACCAGAAATGATTGAAGCTACTGACTGAATGAAAGGAGCTGGCATCTCACTCTCTTTGAATCTTCTTTATCATGCTGAGGAGCAGGAAAAAGCAAAAAAAATCAGAATTGCACCTTGCAATGCGGAGAAATTACTGTTTGTGCATTTACAATATTCATTGATTTTTGCATTGAAAAACGTCCAGAAATGACTGAAGCTACTGACTGAATGAAAGGAGCTGGCATCTCACTCTCTTTGAATCTTCTTTATCATGCTAAGAGGAGCAGGAAAAAGCAAAAAATTTCAGAATTGCATCTTGCAATGCGGAGAAATTACTGTTTGTGCATTTACAATATTCATTGATTTTTGCCATTGAAAAACGTCCAGAAATGATTGAAGCTACTGACTGAATGAAAGGAGCTGGCATCTCACTCTCTTTGAATCTTCTTTATCATGCTAAGAGGACCAGGAAAAAGCAAAAAATTTCAGAATTGCACCTTGCAATGCGGAGAAATTACTGTTTGTGCATTTACAATATTCATTGATTTTTGCCATTGAAAAACATCATGTTATTCATATACCAGAAATGATTGAAGCTACTGACTGAATGAAAGGAGCTGGCATCTCACTCTCTTTGAATCTTCTTTATCATGCTAAGAGGAGCAGGAAAAAGCAAAAAATTTCAGAATTGCACCTTGCAATGCGGAGAAATTACTGTTTGTGCATTTACAATATTCATTGATTTTTGCCATTGAAAAACGTCCAGAAATGATTGAAGCTACTGACTGAATGAAAGGAGCTGGCATTTCACTCTCTTTGAATCTTCTTTATCATGCTAAGAGGAGCAGGAAAAAGCAAAAAATTTCAGAATTGCACCTTGCAATGCGGAGAAATTACTGTTTGTGCATTTACAATATTCATTGATTTTTGCCATTGAAAAACGTCCAGAAATGATTGAAGCTACTGACTGAATGAAAGGAGCTGGCATCTCACTCTCTTTGAATCTTCTTTATCATGCTAGGATTAGCAGGAAAAAGCAAAAAATTTCAGAATTGCACCTGGCAATGTGGAGATATTACTGTTTGTGCATTTACAATATTCATTGAATTTTGCCATTGAAAAACGTCCAGAAATGTTTGAAGCTACTGACTGAATGAAAGGAGCTGGCATCTCACTCTATTTGAATCTTCTTTATCATGCTAGGATTAGCAGGAAAAAGCAAAAAATTTCAGAATTGCACCTTGCAATGTGGAGATATTACTGTTTGTGCATTTACAATATTCATTGATTTTTGCCATTGAAAAACGTCCAGAAATGTTTATACCAGAAATGTTGGAAGCTACTGACTGAATGAAAGGAGCTGGCATCTCACTCTCTTTGAATCTTCTTTATCATGCTAAGAGGAGCAGGAAAAAGCAAAAAATTTCAGAATTGCACCTTGCAATGCGGAGAAATTACTGTTTGTGCATTTAGAATATTCATTGATTTTTGCCATTGAAAAACGTCCAGAAATGACTGAAGCTACTGACTGAATGAAAGGAGCTGGCATCTCACTCTCTTTGAATCTTCTTTATCATGCTAAGAGGAGCAGGAAAAAGCAAAAAATTTCAGAATTGCACCTTGCAATGCGGAGAAATTACTGTTTGTGCATTTACAATATTCATTGATTTTTGCCATTGAAAAACGTCCAGAAATGATTGAAGCTACTGACTGAATGAAAGGAGCTGGCATCTCACTCTCTTTGAATCTTCTTTATCATGCTAAGAGGAGCAGGAAAAAGCAAAAAATTTAAGAATTGCACCTTGCAATGCGGAGAAATTACTGTTTGTGCATTTACAATATTCATTGATTTTTGCCATTGAAAAACATCATGTTATTCATATACCAGAAATGATTGAAGCTACTGACTGAATGAAAGGAGCTGGCATCTCACTCTCTTTGAATCTTCTTTATCATGCTAAGAGGAGCAGGAAAAAGCAAAAAATTTCAGAATTGCACCTTGCAATGCGGAGAAATTACTGTTTGTGCATTTACAATATTCATTGATTTTTGCCATTGAAAAACGTCCAGAAATGATTGAAGCTACTGACTGAATGAAAGGAGCTGGCATTTCACTCTCTTTGAATCTTCTTTATCATGCTAAGAGGAGCAGGAAAAAGCAAAAAATTTCAGAATTGCACCTTGCAATGCGGAGAAATTACTGTTTGTGCATTTACAATATTCATTGATTTTTGCCATTGAAAAACGTCCAGAAATGATTGAAGCTACTGACTGAATGAAAGGAGCTGGCATCTCACTCTCTTTGAATCTTCTTTATCATGCTAGGATTAGCAGGAAAAAGCAAAAAATTTCAGAATTGCACCTGGCAATGTGGAGATATTACTGTTTGTGCATTTACAATATTCATTGAATTTTGCCATTGAAAAACGTCCAGAAATGTTTGAAGCTACTGACTGAATGAAAGGAGCTGGCATCTCACTCTATTTGAATCTTCTTTATCATGCTAGGATTAGCAGGAAAAAGCAAAAAATTTCAGAATTGCACCTTGCAATGTGGAGATATTACTGTTTGTGCATTTACAATATTCATTGATTTTTGCCATTGAAAAACGTCCAGAAATGTTTATACCAGAAATGTTTGAAGCTACTGACTGAATGAAAGGAGCTGGCATCTCACTCTCTTTGAATCTTCTTTATCATGCTAAGAGGAGCAGGAAAAAGCAAAAAATTTCAGAATTGCACCTTGCAATGCGGAGAAATTACTGTTTGTGCATTTAGAATATTCATTGATTTTTGCCATTGAAAAACGTCCAGAAATGACTGAAGCTACTGACTGAATGAAAGGAGCTGGCATCTCACTCTCTTTGAATCTTCTTTATCATGCTAAGAGGAGCAGGAAAAAGCAAAAAATTTCAGAATTGCACCTTGCAATGCGGAGAAATTACTGTTTGTGCATTTACAATATTCATTGATTTTTGCCATTGAAAAACGTCCAGAAATGATTGAAGCTACTGACTGAATGAAAGGAGCTGGCATCTCACTCTCTTTGAATCTTCTTTATCATGCTAAGAGGAGCAGGAAAAAGCAAAAAATTTAAGAATTGCACCTTGCAATGCGGAGAAATTACTGTTTGTGCATTTACAATATTCATTGATTTTTGCCATTGAAAAACATCATGTTATTCATATACCAGAAATGATTGAAGCTACTGACTGAATGAAAGGAGCTGGCATCTCACTCTCTTTGAATCTTCTTTATCATGCTAAGAGGAGCAGGAAAAAGCAAAAAATTTCAGAATTGCACCTTGCAATGCGGAGAAATTACTGTTTGTGCATTTACAATATTCATTGATTTTTGCCATTGAAAAACGTCCAGAAATGATTGAAGCTACTGACTGAATGAAAGGAGCTGGCATCTCACTCTCTTTGAATCTTTTTTATCATGCTAAGAGGAGTAGGAAAAAGCAAAAAATTTCAGAATTGCATCTTGCAATGCGGAGAAATTACTGTTTGTGCATTTACAATATTCATTGATTTTTGCCATTGAAAAACGTCCAGAAATGATTGAAGCTACTGAGTGAATGAAAGGAGCTGGCATCTCACTCTCTTTGAATCTTCTTTATCATGCTAAGAGGAGCAGGAAAAAGCAAAAAATTTCAGAATTGCACCTTGCAATGCGGAGAAATTACTGTTTGTGCATTTACAATATTCATTGATTTTTGCCATTGAAAACGTCCAGAAATGATTGAAGCTACTGACTGAATGAAAGGAGCTGGAATCTCACTCTCTTTGAATCTTCTTTATCATGCTAAGAGGAGCAGGAAAAAGCAAAAAATTTCAGAATTGCAACTTGCAATGCGGAGAAATTACTGTTTGTGCATTTACAATATTCATTGATTTTTGCCATTGAAAAACATCATGTTATTCATATACCAGAAATGATTGAAGCTACTGACTGAATGAAAGGAGCTGGCATCTCACTCTCTTTGAATCTTCTTTATCATGCTAAGAGGAGCAGGAAAAAGCAAAAAATTTCAGAATTGCACCTTGCAATGCGGAGAAATTACTGTTTGTGCATTTACAATATTCATTGATTTTTGCCATTGAAAAACGTCCAGAAATGATTGAAGCTACTGACTGAATGAAAGGAGCTGGCATCTCACTCTCTTTGAATCTTCTTTATCATGCTAAGAGGAGCAGGAAAAAGCAAAAAATTTCAGAATTGCACCTTGCAATGCGGAGAAATTACTGTTTGTGCATTTACAATATTCATTGATTTTTGCCATTGAAAAACGTCCAGAAATGATTGAAGCTACTGACTGAATGAAAGGAGCTGGCATCTCACTCTCTTTGAATCTTCTTTATCATGCTAAGAGGAGCAGGAAAAAGCAAAAAATTTCAGAATTGCACCTTGCAATGCGGAGAAATTACTGTTTGTGCATTTACAATATTCATTGATTTTTGCCATTGAAAAACGTCCAGAAATGATTGAAGCTACTGACTGAATGAAAGGAGCTGGAATCTCACTCTCTTTGAATCTTCTTTATCATGCTAAGAGGAGCAGGAAAAAGCAAAAAATTTCAGAATTGCAACTTGCAATGCGGAGAAATTACTGTTTGTGAATTTACAATATTCATTGATTTTTGCCATTGAAAAACATCATGTTATTCATATACCAGAAATGATTGAAGCTACTGACTGAATGAAAGGAGCTGGCATCTCACTCTCTTTGAATCTTCTTTATCATGCTAAGAGGAGCAGGAAAAAGCAAAAAATTTCAGAATTGCACCTTGCAATGCGGAGAAATTACTGTTTGTGCATTTACAATATTCATTGATTTTTGCCATTGAAAAACGTCCAGAAATGATTGAAGCTACTGACTGAATGAAAGGAGCTGGCATCTCACTCTCTTTGAATCTTCTTTATCATGCTAAGAGGAGCAGGAAAAAGCAAAAAATTTCAGAATTGCACCTTGCAATGCGGAGAAATTACTGTTTGTGCATTTACAATATTCATTGATTTTTGCCATTGAAAAACGTCCAGAAATGATTGAAGCTACTGACTGAATGAAAGGAGCTGGCATCTCACTCTCTTTGAATCTTCTTTATCATGCTAAGAGGAGCAGGAAAAAGCAAAAAATTTCAGAATTGCACCTTGCAATGCGGAGAAATTACTGTTTGTGCATTTACAATATTCATTAATTTTTGCCATTGAAAAACATCATGTTATTCATATCCCAGAAATGTTTGAAGCTACTGACTGAATGAAAGAAGCTGGCATCTCACTCTCTTTGAATCTTCTTTATCATGCTAAGAGGAGCAGGAAAAAGCAAAAAATTTCAGAATTGCACCTTGCAATGCGGAGAAATTACTGTTTGTGCATTTACAATATTCATTGATTTTTGCCATTGAAAAACGTCCAGAAATGATTGAAGCTACTGACTGAATGAAAGGAGCTGGCATCTCACTCTCTTTGAATCTTCTTTATCATGCTAAGAGGAGCAGGAAAAAGCAAAAAATTTCAGAATTGCACCTTGCAATGCGGAGAAATTACTGTTTGTGCATTTACAATATTCATTGATTTTTGCCATTGAAAAACATCATGTTATTCATATACCAGAAATGTTTGAAGCTACTGACTGAATGAAAGGAGCTGGCATCTCACTCTCTTTGAATCTTCTTTATCATGCTAAGAGGAGCAGGAAAAAGCAAAAAATTTCAGAATTGCACCTTGCAATGCGGAGAAATTACTGTTTGTGCATTTACAATATTCATTGATTTTTGCCATTGAAAAACGTCCAGAAATGATTGAAGCTACTGACTGAATGAAAGGAGCTGGCATCTCACTCTCTTTGAATCTTCTTTATCATGCTAAGAGGAGCAGGAAAATGCAAGAAATTTCAGAATTGCACCTTGCAATGCGGAGAAATTACTGTTTGTGCATTTACAATATTCATTGATTTTTGCCATTGAAAAACATCCAGAAATGATTGAAGCTACTGACTGAATGAAAGGAGCTGGCATCTCACTCTCTTTGAATCTTCTTTATCATGCTAAGAGGAGCAGGAAAAAGCCAAAAATTTCAGAATTGCACCTTGCAATGCGGAGAAATTACTGTTTGTGCATTTACAATATTCATTGATTTTTGCCATTGAAAAACATCATGTTATTCATATACCAGAAATGATTGAAGCTACTGACTGAATGAAAGGAGCTGGCATCTCACTCTCTTTGAATCTTCTTTATCATGCAAAGAGGAGCAGGAAAAAGCAAAAAATTTCAGAATTGCACCTTGCAATGCGGAGAAATTACTGTTTGTGCATTTACAATATTCATTGATTTTTGCCATTGAAAAACGTCCAGAAATGATTGAAGCTACTGACTGAATGAAAGGAGCTGGCATCTCACTCTCTTTGAATCTTCTTTATCATGCTAAGAGGAGCAGGAAAAAGCAAAAAATTTCAGAATTGCACCTTGCAATGCGGAGAAATTACTGTTTGTGCATTTACAATATTCACTGATTTTTGCCATTGAAAAACGTCCAGAAATGATTGAAGCAACTGACTGAATGAAAGGAGCTGGCATCTCACTCTCTTTGAGTCTTCTTTATCATGCTAAGAGGAGCAGGAAAAAGCAAAAAATTTCAGAATTGCACCTTGCAATGCGGAGAAATTACTGTTTGTGCATTTACAATATTCATTGATTTTTGCCATTGAAAAACGTCCAGAAATAATTGAAGCTACTGACTGAATGAAAGGAGCTGGCATCTCACTCTCTTTGAATCTTCTTTATCATGCTAAGAGGAGCAGGAAAAAGCAAAAAATTTCAGAATTGCAACTTGCAATGCGGAGAAATTACTGTTTGTGCATTTACAATATTCATTGATTTTTGCCATTGAAAAACATCATGTTATTCATATACCAGAAATGATTGAAGCTACTGACTGAATGAAAGGAGCTGGCATCTCACTCTCTTTGAATCTTCTTTATCATGCTAAGAGGAGCAGGAAAAAGCAAAAAATTTCAGAATTGCACCTTGCAATGCGGAGAAATTACTGTTTGTGCATTTACAATATTCATTGATTTTTGCCATTGAAAAACGTCCAGAAATGATTGAAGCTACTGACTGAATGAAAGGAGCTGGCATCTCACTCTCTTTGAATCTTCTTTATCATGCTAAGAGGAGCAGGAAAAAGCAAAAAATTTCAGAATTGCACCTTGCAATGCGGAGAAATTACTGTTTGTGCTTTTACAATATTCATTGATTTTTGCCATTGAAAAACATCATGTTATTCATATACCAGAAATGTTTGAAGCTACTGACTGAATGAAAGGAGCTGGCATCTCACTCTCTTTGAATCTTCTTTATCATGCTAAGAGGAGCAGGAAAAAGCAAAAAATTTCAGAATTGCACCTTGCAATGCGGAGAAATTACTGTTTGTGCATTTACAATATTCATTGATTTTTGCCATTGAAAAATGTCCAGAAATGATTGAAGCTGCTGACTGAATGAAAGGAGCTGGCATCTCACTCTCTTTGAATCTTCTTTATCATGCTAAGAGGAGCAGGAAAAAGCAAAAAATTTCAGAATTGCACCTTGCAATGCGGAGAAATTACTGTTTGTGCATTTACAATATTCATTGATTTTTGCCATTGAAAAACATCATGTTATTCATATACCAGAAATGATTGAAGCTACTGACTGAATGAAAGGAGCTGGCATCTCACTCTCTTTGAATCTTCTTTATCATGCTAAGAGGAGCAGGAAAAAGCAAAAAATTTCAGAATTGCACCTTGCAATGCGGAGAAATTACTGTTTGTGCATTTACAATATTCATTGATTTTTGCCATTGAAAAACGTCCAGAAATGATTGAAGCTACTGACTGAATGAAAGGAGCTGGCATCTCACTCTCTTTGAATCTTCTTTATCATGCTAAGAGGAGCAGGAAAAAGCAAAAAATTTCAGAATTGCATCTTGCAATGCGGAGAAATTACTGTTTGTGCATTTACAATATTCATTGATTTTTGCCATTGAAAAACGTCCAGAAATGATTGAAGCTACTGACTGAATGAAAGGAGCTGGCATCTCACTCTCTTTGAATCTTCTTTATCATGCTAAGAGGAGCAGGAAAAAGCAAAAAATTTCAGAATTGCACCTTGCAATGCGGAGAAATTACTGTTTGTGCATTTACAATATTCATTGATTTTTGCCATTGAAAAACATCATGTTATTCATATACCAGAAATGTTTGAAGCTACTGACTGAATGAAAGGAGCTGGCATCTCACTCTCTTTGAATCTTCTTTATCATGCTAAGAGGAGCAGGAAAAAGCAAAAAATTTCAGAATTGCACCTTGCAATGCGGAGAAATTACTGTTTGTGCATTTACAATATTCATTGATTTTTGCCATTGAAAAACGTCCAGAAATGATTGAAGCTACTGACTGAATGAAAGGAGCTGGCATCTCACTCTCTTTGAATCTTCTTTATCATGCTAAGAGGAGCAGGAAAAAGCAAAAAATTTCAGAATTGCACCTTGCAATGCGGAGAAATTACTGTTTGTGCATTTACAATATTCATTGATTTTTGCCATTGAAAAACATCATGTTATTCATATACCAGAAATGATTGAAGCTACTGACTGAATGAAAGGAGCTGGCATCTCGCTTTCTTTGAATCTTCTTTATCATGCTAAGAGGAGCAGGAAAAAGCAAAAAATTTCAGAATTGCACCTTGCAATGCGGAGAAATTACTGTTTGTGCATTTACAATATTCATTGATTTTTGCCATTGAAAAACGTCCAGAAATGATTGAAGCTACTGACTGAATGAAAGGAGCTGGCATCTCACTCTCTTTGAATCTTCTTTATCATGCTAAGAGGAGCAGGAAAAAGCAAAAAATTTCATAATTGCACCTTGCAATGTGGAGAAATTACTGTTTGTGCATTTACAATATTCATTGATTTTTGCCATTGAAAAACATCATGTTATTCATATACCAGAAATGATTGAAGCTACTGACTGAATGAAAGGAGCTGGCATCTCACTCTCTTTGAATCTTCTTTATCATGCTAAGAGGAGCAGGAAAAAGCAAAAAATTTCAGAATTGCACCTTGCAATGCGGAGAAATTACTGTTTGTGCATTTACAATATTCATTGATTTTTGCCATTGAAAAACGTCCAGAAATGATTGAAGCTACTGACTGAATGAAAGGAGCTGGCATCTCACTCTCTTTGAATCTTCTTTATCATGCTAAGAGGAGCAGGAAAAAGCAAAAAATTTCAGAATTGCACCTTGCAATGCGGAGAAATTACTGTTTGTGCTTTTACAATATTCATTGATTTTTGCCATTGAAAAACATCATGTTATTCATATACCAGAAATGTTTGAAGCTACTGACTGAATGAAAGGAGCTGGCATCTCACTCTCTTTGAATCTTCTTTATCATGCTAAGAGGAGCAGGAAAAAGCAAAAAATTTCAGAATTGCACCTTGCAATGCGGAGAAATTACTGTTTGTGCATTTACAATATTCATTGATTTTTGCCATTGAAAAACGTCCAGAAATGATTGAAGCTACTGACTGAATGAAAGGAGCTGGCATCTCACTCTCTTTGAATCTTCTTTATCATGCTAAGAGGAGCAGGAAAAAGCAAAAAATTTCAGAATTGCACCTTGCAATGCGGAGAAATTACTGTTTGTGCATTTACAATATTCATTGATTTTTGCCATTGAAAAACGTCCAGAAATGATTGAAGCTACTGACTGAATGAAAGGAGCTGGCATCTCACTCTCTTTGAATCTTCTTTATCATGCTAAGAGGAGCAGGAAAAAGCAAAAAATTTCAGAATTGCAACTTGCAATGCGGAGAAATTACTGTTTGTGCATTTACAATATTCATTGATTTTTGCCATTGAAAAACATCATGTTATTCATATACCAGAAATGATTGAAGCTACTGACTGAATGAAAGGAGCTGGCATCTCACTCTCTTTGAATCTTCTTTATCATGCTAAGAGGAGCAGGAAAAAGCAAAAAATTTCAGAATTGCACCTTGCAATGCGGAGAAATTACTGTTTGTGCATTTACAATATTCATTGATCTTTGCCATTGAAAAACATCATGTTATTCATATACCAGAAATGTTTGAAGCTACTGACTGAATGAAAGGAGCTGGCATCGCACTCTCTTTGAATCTTCTTTATCATGCTAAGAGGAGCAGGAAAAAGCAAAAAATTTCAGAATTGCACCTTGCAATGCGGAGAAATTACTGTTTGTGCATTTACAATATTCATTGATTTTTGCCATTGAAAAACGTCCAGAAATGATTGAAGCTACTGACTGAATGAAAGGAGCTGGCATCTCACTCTCTTTGAATCTTCTTTATCATGCTAAGAGGAGCAGGAAAATGCAAGAAATTTCAGAATTGCACCTTGCAATGCGGAGAAATTACTGTTTGTGCATTTACAATATTCATTGATTTTTGCCATTGAAAAACATCCAGAAATGATTGAAGCTACTGACTGAATGAAAGGAGCTGGCATCTCACTCTCTTTGAATCTTCTTTATCATGCTAAGAGGAGCAGGAAAAAGCCAAAAATTTCAGAATTGCACCTTGCAATGCGGAGAAATTACTGTTTGTGCATTTACAATATTCATTGATTTTTGCCATTGAAAAACATCATGTTATTCATATACTAGAAATGATTGAAGCTACTGACTGAATGAAAGGAGCTGGCATCTCACTCTCTTTGAATCTTCTTTATCATGCAAAGAGGAGCAGGAAAAAGCAAAAAATTTCAGAATTGCACCTTGCAATGCGGAGAAATTACTGTTTGTGCATTTACAATATTCATTGATTTTTGCCATTGAAAAACGTCCAGAAATGATTGAAGCTACTGACTGAATGAAAGGAGCTGGCATCTCACTCTCTTTGAATCTTCTTTATCATGCTAAGAGGAGCAGGAAAAAGCAAAAAATTTCAGAATTGCACCTTGCAATGCGGAGAAATTACTGTTTGTGCATTTACAATATTCACTGATTTTTGCCATTGAAAAACGTCCAGAAATGATTGAAGCAACTGACTGAAAGAAAGGAGCTGGCATCTCACTCTCTTTGAATCTTCTTTATCATGCTAAGAGGAGCAGGAAAAAGCAAAAAATTTCAGAATTGCACCTTGCAATGCGGAGAAATTACTGTTTGTGCATTTACAATATTCATTGATTTTTGCCATTGAAAAACGTCCAGAAATAATTGAAGCTACTGACTGAATGAAAGGAGCTGGCATCTCACTCTCTTTGAATCTTCTTTATCATGCTAAGAGGAGCAGGAAAAAGCAAAAAATTTCAGAATTGCAACTTGCAATGCGGAGAAATTACTGTTTGTGCATTTACAATATTCATTGATTTTTGCCATTGAAAAACATCATGTTATTCATATACCAGAAATGATTGAAGCTACTGACTGAATGAAAGGAGCTGGCATCTCACTCTCTTTGAATCTTCTTTATCATGCTAAGAGGAGCAGGAAAAAGCAAAAAATTTCATAATTGCACCTTGCAATGTGGAAAAATTACTGTTTGTGCATTTACAATATTCATTGATTTTTGCCATTGAAAAACATCATGTTATTCATATACCAGAAATGATTGAAGCTACTGACTGAATGAAAGGAGCTGGCATCTCACTCTCTTTGAATCTTCTTTATCATGCTAAGAGGAGCAGGAAAAAGCAAAAAATTTCAGAATTGCACCTTGCAATGCGGAGAAATTACTGTTTGTGCATTTACAATATTCATTGATTTTTGCCATTGAAAAACGTCCAGAAATGATTGAAGCTACTGACTGAATGAAAGGAGCTGGCATCTCACTCTCTTTGAATCTTCTTTATCATGCTAAGAGGAGCAGGAAAAAGCAAAAAATTTCAGAATTGCACCTTGCAATGCGGAGAAATTACTGTTTGTGCTTTTACAATATTCATTGATTTTTGCCATTGAAAAACATCATGTTATTCATATACCAGAAATGTTTGAAGCTACTGACTGAATGAAAGGAGCTGGCATCTCACTCTCTTTGAATCTTCTTTATCATGCTAAGAGGAGCAGGAAAAAGCAAAAAATTTCAGAATTGCACCTTGCAATGCGGAGAAATTACTGTTTGTGCATTTACAATATTCATTGATTTTTGCCATTGAAAAACGTCCAGAAATGATTGAAGCTACTGACTGAATGAAAGGAGCTGGCATCTCACTCTCTTTGAATCTTCTTTATCATGCTAAGAGGAGCAGGAAAAAGCAAAAAATTTCAGAATTGCACCTTGCAATGCGGAGAAATTACTGTTTGTGCATTTACAATATTCATTGATTTTTGCCATTGAAAAACGTCCAGAAATGATTGAAGCTACTGACTGAATGAAAGGAGCTGGCATCTCACTCTCTTTGAATCTTCTTTATCATGCTAAGAGGAGCAGGAAAAAGCAAAAAATTTCAGAATTGCAACTTGCAATGCGGAGAAATTACTGTTTGTGCATTTACAATATTCATTGATTTTTGCCATTGAAAAACATCATGTTATTCATATACCAGAAATGATTGAAGCTACTGACTGAATGAAAGGAGCTGGCATCTCACTCTCTTTGAATCTTCTTTATCATGCTAAGAGGAGCAGGAAAAAGCAAAAAATTTCAGAATTGCACCTTGCAATGCGGAGAAATTACTGTTTGTGCATTTACAATATTCATTGATCTTTGCCATTGAAAAACATCATGTTATTCATATACCAGAAATGTTTGAAGCTACTGACTGAATGAAAGGAGCTGGCATCGCACTCTCTTTGAATCTTCTTTATCATGCTAAGAGGAGCAGGAAAAAGCAAAAAATTTCAGAATTGCACCTTGCAATGCGGAGAAATTACTGTTTGTGCATTTACAATATTCATTGATTTTTGCCATTGAAAAACGTCCAGAAATGATTGAAGCTACTGACTGAATGAAAGGAGCTGGCATCTCACTCTCTTTGAATCTTCTTTATCATGCTAAGAGGAGCAGGAAAATGCAAGAAATTTCAGAATTGCACCTTGCAATGCGGAGAAATTACTGTTTGTGCATTTACAATATTCATTGATTTTTGCCATTGAAAAACATCCAGAAATGATTGAAGCTACTGACTGAATGAAAGGAGCTGGCATCTCACTCTCTTTGAATCTTCTTTATCATGCTAAGAGGAGCAGGAAAAAGCCAAAAATTTCAGAATTGCACCTTGCAATGCGGAGAAATTACTGTTTGTGCATTTACAATATTCATTGATTTTTGCCATTGAAAAACATCATGTTATTCATATACTAGAAATGATTGAAGCTACTGACTGAATGAAAGGAGCTGGCATCTCACTCTCTTTGAATCTTCTTTATCATGCAAAGAGGAGCAGGAAAAAGCAAAAAATTTCAGAATTGCACCTTGCAATGCGGAGAAATTACTGTTTGTGCATTTACAATATTCATTGATTTTTGCCATTGAAAAACGTCCAGAAATGATTGAAGCTACTGACTGAATGAAAGGAGCTGGCATCTCACTCTCTTTGAATCTTCTTTATCATGCTAAGAGGAGCAGGAAAAAGCAAAAAATTTCAGAATTGCACCTTGCAATGCGGAGAAATTACTGTTTGTGCATTTACAATATTCACTGATTTTTGCCATTGAAAAACGTCCAGAAATGATTGAAGCAACTGACTGAAAGAAAGGAGCTGGCATCTCACTCTCTTTGAATCTTCTTTATCATGCTAAGAGGAGCAGGAAAAAGCAAAAAATTTCAGAATTGCACCTTGCAATGCGGAGAAATTACTGTTTGTGCATTTACAATATTCATTGATTTTTGCCATTGAAAAACGTCCAGAAATGATTGAAGCTACTGACTGAATGAAAGGAGCTGGCATCTCACTCTCTTTGAATCTTCTTTATCATGCTAAGAGGAGCAGGAAAAAGCAAAAAATTTCAGAATTGCACCTTGCAATGCGGAGAAATTACTGTTTGTGCTTTTACAATATTCATTGATTTTTGCCATTGAAACACATCATGTTATTCATATACCAGAAATGTTTGAAGCTACTGACTGAATGAAAGGAGCTGGCATCTCACTCTCTTTGAATCTTCTTTATCATGCTAAGAGGAGCAGGAAAAAGCAAAACATTTCAGAATTGCACCTTGCAATGCGGAGAAATTACTGTTTGTGCATTTACAATATTCATTGATTTTTGCCATTGAAAAATGTCCAGAAATGATTGAAGCTGCTGACTGAATGAAAGGAGCTGGCATCTCACTCTCTTTGAATCTTCTTTATCATGCTAAGAGGAGCAGGAAAAAGCAAAAAATTTCAGAATTGCACCTTGCAATGCGGAGAAATTACTGTTTGTGCATTTACAATATTCATTGATTTTTGCCATTGAAAAACATCATGTTATTCATATACCAGAAATGTTTGAAGCTACTGACTGAATGAAAGGAGCTGGCATCTCACTCTCTTTGAATCTTCTTTATCATGCTAAGAGGAGCAGGAAAAAGCAAAAAATTTCAGAATTGCACCTTGCAATGCGGAGAAATTACTGTTTGTGCATTTACAATATTCATTGATTTTTGCCATTGAAAAACGTCCAGAAATGATTGAAGCTACTGACTGAATGAAAGGAGCTGGCATCTCACTCTCTTTGAATCTTCTTTATCATGCTAAGAGGAGCAGGAAAAAGCAAAAAATTTCAGAATTGCACCTTGCAATGCGGAGAAATTACTGTTTGTGCATTTACAATATTCATTGATTTTTGCCATTGAAAAACGTCCAGAAATGATTGAAGCTACTGACTGAATGTAAGGAGCTGGCATCTCACTCTCTTTGAATCTTCTTTATCATGCTAAGAGGAGCAGGAAAATGCAAGAAATTTCAGAATTGCACCTTGCAATGCGGAGAAATTACTGTTTGTGCATTTACAATATTCATTGATTTTTGCCATTGAAAAACATCCAGAAATGATTGAAGCTACTGACTGAATGAAAGGAGCTGGCATCTCACTCTCTTTGAATCTTCTTTATCATGCTAAGAGGAGCAGGAAAAAGCCAAAAATTTCAGAATTGCACCTTGCAATGCGGAGAAATTACTGTTTGTGCATTTACAATATTCATTGATTTTTGCCATTGAAAAACATCATGTTATTCATATACCAGAAATGATTGAAGCTACTGACTGAATGAAAGGAGCTGGCATCTCACTCTCTTTGAATCTTCTTTATCATGCAAAGAGGAGCAGGAAAAAGCAAAAAATTTCAGAATTGCACCTTGCAATGCGGAGAAATTACTGTTTGTGCATTTACAATATTCATTGATTTTTGCCATTGAAAAACGTCCAGAAATGATTGAAGCTACTGACTGAATGAAAGGAGCTGGCATCTCACTCTCTTTGAATCTTCTTTATCATGCTAAGAGGAGCAGGAAAAAGCAAAAAATTTCAGAATTGCACCTTGCAATGCGGAGAAATTACTGTTTGTGCATTTACAATATTCACTGATTTTTGCCATTGAAAAACGTCCAGAAATGATTGAAGCAACTGACTGAAAGAAAGGAGCTGGCATCTCACTCTCTTTGAATCTTCTTTATCATGCTAAGAGGAGCAGGAAAAAGCAAAAAATTTCAGAATTGCACCTTGCAATGCGGAGAAATTACTGTTTGTGCATTTACAATATTCATTGATTTTTGCCATTGAAAAACGTCCAGAAATAATTGAAGCTACTGACTGAATGAAAGGAGCTGGCATCTCACTCTCTTTGAATCTTCTTTATCATGCTAAGAGGAGCAGGAAAAAGCAAAAAATTTCAGAATTGCAACTTGCAATGCGGAGAAATTACTGTTTGTGCATTTACAATATTCATTGAATTTTTGCCATTGAAAAACATCATGTTATTCATATACCAGAAATGATTGAAGCTACTGACTGAATGAAAGGAGCTGGAATCTCACTCTCTTTGAATCTTCTTTATCATGCTAAGAGGAGCAGGAAAAAGCAAAAAATTTCAGAATGGCACCTTGCAATGCGGAGAAATTACTGTTTGTGCATTTACAATATTCATTGATTTTTGCCATTGAAAAACGTCCAGAAATGATTGAAGCTACTGACTGAATGAAAGGAGCTGGCATCTCACTCTCTTTGAATCTTCTTTATCATGCTAAGAGGAGCAGGAAAAAACAAAAAATTTCAGAATTGCACCTTGCAATGCGGAGAAATTACTGTTTGTGCTTTTACAATATTCATTGATTTTTGCCATTGAAACACATCATGTTATTCATATACCAGAAATGTTTGAAGCTACTGACTGAATGAAAGGAGCTGGCATCTCACTCTCTTTGAATCTTCTTTATCATGCTAAGAGGAGCAGGAAAAAGCAAAAAATTTCAGAATTGCACCTTGCAATGCGGAGAAATTACTGTTTGTGCATTTACAATATTCATTGATTTTTGCCATTGAAAAATGTCCAGAAATGATTGAAGCTGCTGACTGAATGAAAGGAGCTGGCATCTCACTCTCTTTGAATCTTCTTTATCATGCTAAGAGGAGCAGGAAAAAGCAAAAAATTTCAGAATTGCACCTTGCAATGCGGAGAAATTACTGTTTGTGCATTTACAATATTCATTGATTTTTGCCATTGAAAAACATCATGTTATTCATATACCAGAAATGATTGAAGCTACTGACTGAATGAAAGGAGCTGGCATCTCACTCTCTTTGAATCTTCTTTATCATGCTAAGAGGAGCAGGAAAAAGCAAAAAATTTCAGAATTGCACCTTGCAATGCGGAGAAATTACTGTTTGTGCATTTACAATATTCATTGATTTTTGCCATTGAAAAACGTCCAGAAATGATTGAAGCTACTGACTGAATGAAAGGAGCTGGCATCTCACTCTCTTTGAATCTTCTTTATCATGCTAAGAGGAGCAGGAAAAAGCAAAAAATTTCAGAATTGCACCTTGCAATGCGGAGAAATTACTGTTTGTGCATTTACAATATTCATTGATTTTTGCCATTGAAAAACGTCCAGAAATGATTGAAGCTACTGACTGAATGAAAGGAGCTGGCATCTCACTCTCTTTGAATCTTCTTTATCATGCTAAGAGGAGCAGGAAAAAGCAAAAAATTTCAGAATTGCACCTTGCAATGCGGAGAAATTACTGTTTGTGCATTTACAATATTCATTGATTTTTGCCATTGAAAAACATCATGTTATTCATATACCAGAAATGTTTGAAGCTACTGACTGAATGAAAGGAGCTGGCATCTCACTCTCTTTGAATCTTCTTTATCATGCTAAGAGGAGCAGGAAAAAGCAAAAAATTTCAGAATTGCACCTTGCAATGCGGAGAAATTACTGTTTGTGCATTTACAATATTCATTGATTTTTGCCATTGAAAAACGTCCAGAAATGATTGAAGCTACTGACTGAATGAAAGGAGCTGGCATCTCACTCTCTTTGAATCTTCTTTATCATTCTAAGAGGAGCAGGAAAAAGCAAAAAATTTCAGAATTGCACCTTGCAATGCGGAGAAATTACTGTTTGTGCATTTACAATATTCATTGATTTTTGCCATTGAAAAACGTCCAGAAATGATTGAAGCTACTGACTGAATGAAAGGAGCTGGCATCTCACTCTCTTTGAATCTTCTTTATCATGCTAAGAGGAGCAGGAAAAAGCAAAAAATTTCAGAATTGCACCTTGCAATGCGGAGAAATTACTGTTTGTGCATTTACAATATTCATTGATTTTTGCCATTGAAAAACATCATGTTATTCATATACCAGAAATGTTTGAAGCTACTGACTGAATGAAAGGAGCTGGCATCTCACTCTTTATGAATCTTCTTTATCATGCTAAGAGGAGCAGGAAAAAGCAAAAAATTTCAGAATTGCACCTTGCAATGCGGAGAAATTACTGTTTGTGCATTTACAATATTCATTGATTTTTGCCATTGAAAAACGTCCAGAAATGATTGAAGCTACTGACTGAATGAAAGGAGCTGGCATCTCACTCTCTTTGAATCTTCTTTATCATGCTAAGAGGAGCAGGAAAAAGCAAAAAATTTCAGAATTGCACCTTGCAATGCGGAGAAATTACTGTTTGTGCATTTACAATATTCATTGATTTTTGCCATTGAAAAACATCATGTTATTCATATACCAGAAATGATTGAAGCTACTGACTGAATGAAAGGAGCTGGCATCTCGCTCTCTTTGAATCTTCTTTATCATGCTAAGAGGAGCAGGAAAAAGCAAAAAATTTCAGAATTGCACCTTGCAATGCGGAGAAATTACTGTTTGTGCATTTACAATATTCATTGATTTTTGCCATTGAAAAACGTCCAGAAATGATTGAAGCTACTGACTGAATGAAAGGAGCTGGCATCTCACTCTCTTTGAATCTTCTTTATCATGCTAAGAGGAGCAGGAAAAAGCAAAAAATTTCAGAATTGCACCTTGCAATGTGGAGAAATTACTGTTTGTGCATTTACAATATTCATTGATTTTTGCCATTGAAAAACATCATGTTATTCATATACCAGAAATGATTGAAGCTACTGACTGAATGAAAGGAGCTGGCATCTCACTCTCTTTGAATCTTCTTTATCATGCTAAGAGGAGCAGGAAAAAGCAAAAAATTTCAGAATTGCACCTTGCAATGCGGAGAAATTACTGTTTGTGCATTTACAATATTCATTGATTTTTGCCATTGAAAAACGTCCAGAAATGATTGAAGCTACTGACTGAATGAAAGGAGCTGGCATCTCACTCTCTTTGAATCTTCTTTATCATGCTAAGAGGAGCAGGAAAAAGCAAAAAATTTCAGAATTGCAACTTGCAATGCGGAGAAATTACTGTTTGTGCATTTACAATATTCATTGATTTTTGCCATTGAAAAACATCATGTTATTCATATACCAGAAATGTTTGAAGCTACTGACTGAATGAAAGGAGCTGGCATCTCACTCTCTTTGAATCTTCTTTATCATGCTAAGAGGAGCAGGAAAAAGCAAAAAATTTCAGAATTGCACCTTGCAATGCGGAGAAATTACTGTTTGTGCATTTACAATATTCATTGATTTTTGCCATTGAAAAACATCATGTTATTCATATACCAGAAATGTTTGAAGCTACTGACTGAATGAAAGGAGCTGGCATCTCACTCTCTTTGAATCTTCTTTATCATGCTAAGAGGAGCAGGAAAAAGCAAAAAATTTCAGAATTGCACCTTGCAATGCGGAGAAATTACTGTTTGTGCATTTACAATATTCATTGATTTTTGCCATTGAAAAACGTCCAGAAATGATTGAAGCTACTGACTGAATGAAAGGAGCTGGCATCTCACTCTCTTTGAATCTTCTTTATCATGCTAAGAGGAGCAGGAAAAAGCAAAAAATTTCAGAATTGCACCTTGCAATGCGGAGAAATTACTGTTTGTGCATTTACAATATTCATTGATTTTTGCCATTGAAAAACATCATGTTATTCATATACCAGAAATGATTGAAGCTACTGACTGAATGAAAGGAGCTGGCATCTCGCTCTCTTTGAATCTTCTTTATCATGCTAAGAGGAGCAGGAAAAAGCAAAAAATTTCAGAATTGCACCTTGCAATGCGGAGAAATTACTGTTTGTGCATTTACAATATTCATTGATTTTTGCCATTGAAAAACGTCCAGAAATGATTGAAGCTACTGACTGAATGAAAGGAGCTGGCATCTCACTCTCTTTGAATCTTCTTTATCATGCTAAGAGGAGCAGGAAAAAGCAAAAAATTTCAGAATTGCACCTTGCAATGTGGAGAAATTACTGTTTGTGCATTTACAATATTCATTGATTTTTGCCATTGAAAAACATCATGTTATTCATATACCAGAAATGATTGAAGCTACTGACTGAATGAAAGGAGCTGGCATCTCACTCTCTTTGAATCTTCTTTATCATGCTAAGAGGAGCAGGAAAAAGCAAAAAATTTCAGAATTGCACCTTGCAATGCGGAGAAATTACTGTTTGTGCATTTACAATATTCATTGATTTTTGCCATTGAAAAACGTCCAGAAATGATTGAAGCTACTGACTGAATGAAAGGAGCTGGCATCTCACTCTCTTTGAATCTTCTTTATCATGCTAAGAGGAGCAGGAAAAAGCAAAAAATTTCAGAATTGCACCTTGCAATGCGGAGAAATTACTGTTTGTGCTTTTACAATATTCATTGATTTTTGCCATTGAAAAACATCATGTTATTCATATACCAGAAATGTTTGAAGCTACTGACTGAATGAAAGGAGCTGGCATCTCACTCTCTTTGAATCTTCTTTATCATGCTAAGAGGAGCAGGAAAAAGCAAAAAATTTCAGAATTGCACCTTGCAATGCGGAGAAATTACTGTTTGTGCATTTACAATATTCATTGATTTTTGCCATTGAAAAACGTCCAGAAATGATTGAAGCTACTGACTGAATGAAAGGAGCTGGCATCTCACTCTCTTTGAATCTTCTTTATCATGCTAAGAGGAGCAGGAAAAAGCAAAAAATTTCAGAATTGCACCTTGCAATGCGGAGAAATTACTGTTTGTGCATTTACAATATTCATTGATTTTTGCCATTGAAAAACGTCCAGAAATGATTGAAGCTACTGACTGAATGAAAGGAGCTGGCATCTCACTCTCTTTGAATCTTCTTTATCATGCTAAGAGGAGCAGGAAAAAGCAAAAAATTTCAGAATTGCAACTTGCAATGCGGAGAAATTACTGTTTGTGCATTTACAATATTCATTGATTTTTGCCATTGAAAAACATCATGTTATTCATATACCAGAAATGATTGAAGCTACTGACTGAATGAAAGGAGCTGGCATCTCACTCTCTTTGAATCTTCTTTATCATGCTAAGAGGAGCAGGAAAAAGCAAAAAAATTCAGAATTGCACCTTGCAATGCGGAGAAATTACTGTTTGTGCATTTACAATATTCATTGATTTTTGCCATTGAAAAACATCATGTTATTCATATACCAGAAATGTTTGAAGCTAGTGACTGAATGAAAGGAGCTGGCATCACACTCTCTTTGAATCTTCTTTATCATGCTAAGAGGAGCAGGAAAAAGCAAAAAATTTCAGAATTGCACCTTGCAATGCGGAGAAATTACTGTTTGTGCATTTACAATATTCATTGATTTTTGCCATTGAAAAACGTCCAGAAATGATTGAAGCTACTGACTGAATGAAAGGAGCTGGCATCTCACTCTCTTTGAATCTTCTTTATCATGCTAAGAGGAGCAGGAAAATGCAAGAAATTTCAGAATTGCACCTTGCAATGCGGAGAAATTACTGTTTGTGCATTTACAATATTCATTGATTTTTGCCATTGAAAAACATCCAGAAATGATTGAAGCTACTGACTGAATGAAAGGAGCTGGCATCTCACTCTCTTTGAATCTTCTTTATCATGCTAAGAGGAGCAGGAAAAAGCCAAAAATTTCAGAATTGCACCTTGCAATGCGGAGAAATTACTGTTTGTGCATTTACAATATTCATTGATTTTTGCCATTGAAAAACATCATGTTATTCATATACCAGAAATGATTGAAGCTACTGACTGAATGAAAGGAGCTGGCATCTCACTCTCTTTGAATCTTCTTTATCATGCAAAGAGGAGCAGGAAAAAGCAAAAAATTTCAGAATTGCACCTTGCAATGCGGAGAAATTACTGTTTGTGCATTTACAATATTCATTGATTTTTGCCATTGAAAAACGTCCAGAAATGATTGAAGCTACTGACTGAATGAAAGGAGCTGGCATCTCACTCTCTTTGAATCTTCTTTATCATGCTAAGAGGAGCAGGAAAAAGCAAAAAATTTCAGAATTGCACCTTGCAATGCGGAGAAATTACTGTTTGTGCATTTACAATATTCACTGATTTTTGCCATTGAAAAACGTCCAGAAATGATTGAAGCAACTGACTGAAAGAAAGGAGCTGGCATCTCACTCTCTTTGAATCTTCTTTATCATGCTAAGAGGAGCAGGAAAAAGCAAAAAATTTCAGAATTGCACCTTGCAATGCGGAGAAATTACTGTTTGTGCATTTACAATATTCATTGATTTTTGCCATTGAAAAACGTCCAGAAATAATTGAAGCTACTGACTGAATGAAAGGAGCTGGCATCTCACTCTCTTTGAATCTTCTTTATCATGCTAAGAGGAGCAGGAAAAAGCAAAAAATTTCAGAATTGCACCTTGCAATGCGGAGAAATTACTGTTTGTGCATTTACAATATTCATTGATTTTTGCCATTGAAAAACATCATGTTATTCATATACCAGAAATGATTGAAGCTACTGACTGAATGAAAGGAGCTGGCATCTCGCTCTCTTTGAATCTTCTTTATCATGCTAAGAGGAGCAGGAAAAAGCAAAAAATTTCAGAATTGCACCTTGCAATGCGGAGAAATTACTGTTTGTGCATTTACAATATTCATTGATTTTTGCCATTGAAAAACGTCCAGAAATGATTGAAGCTACTGACTGAATGAAAGGAGCTGGCATCTCACTCTCTTTGAATCTTCTTTATCATGCTAAGAGGAGCAGGAAAAAGCAAAAAATTTCAGAATTGCACCTTGCAATGTGGAGAAATTACTGTTTGTGCATTTACAATATTCATTGATTTTTGCCATTGAAAAACATCATGTTATTCATATACCAGAAATGATTGAAGCTACTGACTGAATGAAAGGAGCTGGCATCTCACTCTCTTTGAATCTTCTTTATCATGCTAAGAGGAGCAGGAAAAAGCAAAAAATTTCAGAATTGCACCTTGCAATGCGGAGAAATTACTGTTTGTGCATTTACAATATTCATTGATTTTTGCCATTGAAAAACGTCCAGAAATGATTGAAGCTACTGACTGAATGAAAGGAGCTGGCATCTCACTCTCTTTGAATCTTCTTTATCATGCTAAGAGGAGCAGGAAAAAGCAAAAAATTTCAGAATTGCACCTTGCAATGCGGAGAAATTACTGTTTGTGCTTTTACAATATTCATTGATTTTTGCCATTGAAAAACATCATGTTATTCATATACCAGAAATGTTTGAAGCTACTGACTGAATGAAAGGAGCTGGCATCTCACTCTCTTTGAATCTTCTTTATCATGCTAAGAGGAGCAGGAAAAAGCAAAAAATTTCAGAATTGCACCTTGCAATGCGGAGAAATTACTGTTTGTGCATTTACAATATTCACTGATTTTTGCCATTGAAAAACGTCCAGAAATGATTGAAGCAACTGACTGAAAGAAAGGAGCTGGCATCTCACTCTCTTTGAATCTTCTTTATCATGCTAAGAGGAGCAGGAAAAAGCAAAAAATTT
This sequence comes from Phyllobates terribilis, assembly GCF_046119375.1. NCBI lineage: Eukaryota > Metazoa > Chordata > Amphibia > Anura > Dendrobatidae > Phyllobates > Phyllobates terribilis. The sequence goes on from NW_027364410.1 coordinate 164,634, forward strand.
CAGAATTGCACCTTGCAATGCGGAGAAATTACTGTTTGTGCATTTACAATATTCATTGATTTTTGCCATTGAAAAACGTCCAGAAATAATTGAAGCTACTGACTGAATGAAAGGAGCTGGCATCTCACTCTCTTTGAATCTTCTTTATCATGCTAAGAGGAGCAGGAAAAAGCAAAAAATTTCAGAATTGCACCTTGCAATGCGGAGAAATTACTGTTTGTGCATTTACAATATTCATTGATTTTTGCCATTGAAAAACATCATGTTATTCATATACCAGAAATGATTGAAGCTACTGACTGAATGAAAGGAGCTGGCATCTCGCTCTCTTTGAATCTTCTTTATCATGCTAAGAGGAGCAGGAAAAAGCAAAAAATTTCAGAATTGCACCTTGCAATGCGGAGAAATTACTGTTTGTGCATTTACAATATTCATTGATTTTTGCCATTGAAAAACGTCCAGAAATGATTGAAGCTACTGACTGAATGAAAGGAGCTGGCATCTCACTCTCTTTGAATCTTCTTTATCATGCTAAGAGGAGCAGGAAAAAGCAAAAAATTTCAGAATTGCACCTTGCAATGTGGAGAAATTACTGTTTGTGCATTTACAATATTCATTGATTTTTGCCATTGAAAAACATCATGTTATTCATATACCAGAAATGATTGAAGCTACTGACTGAATGAAAGGAGCTGGCATCTCACTCTCTTTGAATCTTCTTTATCATGCTAAGAGGAGCAGGAAAAAGCAAAAAATTTCAGAATTGCACCTTGCAATGCGGAGAAATTACTGTTTGTGCATTTACAATATTCATTGATTTTTGCCATTGAAAAACGTCCAGAAATGATTGAAGCTACTGACTGAATGAAAGGAGCTGGCATCTCACTCTCTTTGAATCTTCTTTATCATGCTAAGAGGAGCAGGAAAAAGCAAAAAATTTCAGAATTGCACCTTGCAATGCGGAGAAATTACTGTTTGTGCTTTTACAATATTCATTGATTTTTGCCATTGAAAAACATCATGTTATTCATATACCAGAAATGTTTGAAGCTACTGACTGAATGAAAGGAGCTGGCATCTCACTCTCTTTGAATCTTCTTTATCATGCTAAGAGGAGCAGGAAAAAGCAAAAAATTTCAGAATTGCACCTTGCAATGCGGAGAAATTACTGTTTGTGCATTTACAATATTCATTGATTTTTGCCATTGAAAAACGTCCAGAAATGATTGAAGCTACTGACTGAATGAAAGGAGCTGGCATCTCACTCTCTTTGAATCTTCTTTATCATGCTAAGAGGAGCAGGAAAAAGCAAAAAATTTCAGAATTGCACCTTGCAATGCGGAGAAATTACTGTTTGTGCATTTACAATATTCATTGATTTTTGCCATTGAAAAACGTCCAGAAATGATTGAAGCTACTGACTGAATGAAAGGAGCTGGCATCTCACTCTCTTTGAATCTTCTTTATCATGCTAAGAGGAGCAGGAAAAAGCAAAAAATTTCAGAATTGCAACTTGCAATGCGGAGAAATTACTGTTTGTGCATTTACAATATTCATTGATTTTTGCCATTGAAAAACATCATGTTATTCATATACCAGAAATGATTGAAGCTACTGACTGAATGAAAGGAGCTGGCATCTCACTCTCTTTGAATCTTCTTTATCATGCTAAGAGGAGCAGGAAAAAGCAAAAAAATTCAGAATTGCACCTTGCAATGCGGAGAAATTACTGTTTGTGCATTTACAATATTCATTGATTTTTGCCATTGAAAAACATCATGTTATTCATATACCAGAAATGTTTGAAGCTACTGACTGAATGAAAGGAGCTGGCATCGCACTCTCTTTGAATCTTCTTTATCATGCTAAGAGGAGCAGGAAAAAGCAAAAAATTTCAGAATTGCACCTTGCAATGCGGAGAAATTACTGTTTGTGCATTTACAATATTCATTGATTTTTGCCATTGAAAAACGTCCAGAAATGATTGAAGCTACTGACTGAATGAAAGGAGCTGGCATCTCACTCTCTTTGAATCTTCTTTATCATGCTAAGAGGAGCAGGAAAATGCAAGAAATTTCAGAATTGCACCTTGCAATGCGGAGAAATTACTGTTTGTGCATTTACAATATTCATTGATTTTTGCCATTGAAAAACATCCAGAAATGATTGAAGCTACTGACTGAATGAAAGGAGCTGGCATCTCACTCTCTTTGAATCTTCTTTATCATGCTAAGAGGAGCAGGAAAAAGCCAAAAATTTCAGAATTGCACCTTGCAATGCGGAGAAATTACTGTTTGTGCATTTACAATATTCATTGATTTTTGCCATTGAAAAACATCATGTTATTCATATACCAGAAATGATTGAAGCTACTGACTGAATGAAAGGAGCTGGCATCTCACTCTCTTTGAATCTTCTTTATCATGCAAAGAGGAGCAGGAAAAAGCAAAAAATTTCAGAATTGCACCTTGCAATGCGGAGAAATTACTGTTTGTGCATTTACAATATTCATTGATTTTTGCCATTGAAAAACGTCCAGAAATGATTGAAGCTACTGACTGAATGAAAGGAGCTGGCATCTCACTCTCTTTGAATCTTCTTTATCATGCTAAGAGGAGCAGGAAAAAGCAAAAAATTTCAGAATTGCACCTTGCAATGCGGAGAAATTACTGTTTGTGCATTTACAATATTCACTGATTTTTGCCATTGAAAAACGTCCAGAAATGATTGAAGCAACTGACTGAAAGAAAGGAGCTGGCATCTCACTCTCTTTGAATCTTCTTTATCATGCTAAGAGGAGCAGGAAAAAGCAAAAAATTTCAGAATTGCACCTTGCAATGCGGAGAAATTACTGTTTGTGCATTTACAATATTCATTGATTTTTGCCATTGAAAAACGTCCAGAAATAATTGAAGCTACTGACTGAATGAAAGGAGCTGGCATCTCACTCTCTTTGAATCTTCTTTATCATGCTAAGAGGAGCAGGAAAAAGCAAAAAATTTCAGAATTGCAACTTGCAATGCGGAGAAATTACTGTTTGTGCATTTACAATATTCATTGATTTTTGCCATTGAAAAACATCATGTTATTCATATACCAGAAATGATTGAAGCTACTGACTGAATGAAAGGAGCTGGAATCTCACTCTCTTTGAATCTTCTTTATCATGCTAAGAGGAGCAGGAAAAAGCAAAAAATTTCAGAATGGCACCTTGCAATGCGGAGAAATTACTGTTTGTGCATTTACAATATTCATTGATTTTTGCCATTGAAAAACGTCCAGAAATGATTGAAGCTACTGACTGAATGAAAGGAGCTGGCATCTCACTCTCTTTGAATCTTCTTTATCATGCTAAGAGGAGCAGGAAAAAGCAAAAAATTTCAGAATTGCACCTTGCAATGCGGAGAAATTACTGTTTGTGCTTTTACAATATTCATTGATTTTTGCCATTGAAACACATCATGTTATTCATATACCAGAAATGTTTGAAGCTACTGACTGAATGAAAGGAGCTGGCATCTCACTCTCTTTGAATCTTCTTTATCATGCTAAGAGGAGCAGGAAAAAGCAAAACATTTCAGAATTGCACCTTGCAATGCGGAGAAATTACTGTTTGTGCATTTACAATATTCATTGATTTTTGCCATTGAAAAACGTCCAGAAATGATTGAAGCTACTGACTGAATGAAAGGAGCTGGCATCTCACTCTCTTTGAATCTTCTTTATCATGCTAAGAGGAGCAGGAAAAAGCAAAAAATTTCAGAATTGCACCTTGCAATGCGGAGAAATTACTGTTTGTGCATTTACAATATTCATTGATTTTTGCCATTGAAAAACGTCCAGAAATGATTGAAGCTACTGACTGAATGAAAGGAGCTGGCATCTCACTCTCTTTGATTCTTCTTTATCATGCTAAGAGGAGCAGGAAAAAGCAAAAAATTTCAGAATTGCACCTTGCAATGCGGAGAAATTACTGTTTGTGCATTTACAATATTCATTGATTTTTGCCATTGAAAAACATCATGTTATTCATATACCAGAAATGTTTGAAGCTACTGACTGAATGAAAGGAGCTGGCATCTCACTCTCTTTGAATCTTCTTTATCATGCTAAGAGGAGCAGGAAAAAGCAAAAAATTTCAGAATTGCACCTTGCAATGCGGAGAAATTACTGTTTGTGCATTTACAATATTCATTGATTTTTGCCATTGAAAAACGTCCAGAAATGATTGAAGCTACTGACTGAATGAAAGGAGCTGGCATCTCACTCTCTTTGAATCTTCTTTATCATGCTAAGAGGAGCAGGAAAAAGCAAAAAATTTCAGAATTGCACCTTGCAATGCGGAGAAATTACTGTTTGTGCATTTACAATATTCATTGATTTTTGCCATTGAAAAACATCATGTTATTCATATACCAGAAATGATTGAAGCTACTGACTGAATGAAAGGAGCTGGCATCTCGCTCTCTTTGAATCTTCTTTATCATGCAAGAGGAGCAGGAAAAAGCAAAAAATTTCAGAATTGCACCTTGCAATGCGGAGAAATTACTGTTTGTGCATTTACAATATTCATTGATTTTTGCCATTGAAAAATGTCCAGAAGAGATTGAAGCTACTGACTGAATGAAAGGAGCTGGCATCTCACTCTCTTTGAATCTTCTTTATCATGCTAAGAGGAGCAGGAAAAAGCAAAAAATTTCAGAATTGCACCTTGCAATGTGGAGAAATTACTGTTTGTGCATTTACAATATTCATTGATTTTTGCCATTGAAAAACATCATGTTATTCATATACCAGAAATGATTGAAGCTACTGACTGAATGAAAGGAGCTGGCATCTCACTCTCTTTGAATCTTCTTTATCATGCTAAGAGGAGCAGGAAAAAGCAAAAAATTTCAGAATTGCACCTTGCAATGCGGAGAAATTACTGTTTGTGCATTTACAATATTCATTGATTTTTGCCATTGAAAAACGTCCAGAAATGATTGAAGCTACTGACTGAATGAAAGGAGCTGGCATCTCACTCTCTTTGAATCTTCTTTATCATGCTAAGAGGAGCAGGAAAAAGCAAAAAATTTCAGAATTGCACCTTGCAATGCGGAGAAATTACTGTTTGTGCTTTTACAATATTCATTGATTTTTGCCATTGAAAAACATCATGTTATTCATATACCAGAAATGTTTGAAGCTACTGACTGAATGAAAGGAGCTGGCATCTCACTCTCTTTGAATCTTCTTTATCATGCTAAGAGGAGCAGGAAAAAGCAAAAAATTTCAGAATTGCACCTTGCAATGCGGAGAAATTACTGTTTGTGCATTTACAATATTCATTGATTTTTGCCATTGAAAAACGTCCAGAAATGATTGAAGCTACTGACTGAATGAAAGGAGCTGGCATCTCACTCTCTTTGAATCTTCTTTATCATGCTAAGAGGAGCAGGAAAAAGCAAAAAATTTCAGAATTGCACCTTGCAATGCGGAGAAATTACTGTTTGTGCATTTACAATATTCATTGATTTTTGCCATTGAAAAACGTCCAGAAATGATTGAAGCTACTGACTGAATGAAAGGAGCTGGCATCTCACTCTCTTTGAATCTTCTTTATCATGCTAAGAGGAGCAGGAAAAAGCAAAAAATTTCAGAATTGCAACTTGCAATGCGGAGAAATTACTGTTTGTGCATTTACAATATTCATTGATTTTTGCCATTGAAAAACATCATGTTATTCATATACCAGAAATGATTGAAGCTACTGACTGAATGAAAGGAGCTGGCATCTCACTCTCTTTGAATCTTCTTTATCATGCTAAGAGGAGCAGGAAAAAGCAAAAAATTTCAGAATTGCACCTTGCAATGCGGAGAAATTACTGTTTGTGCATTTACAATATTCATTGATTTTTGCCATTGAAAAACGTCCAGAAATGATTGAAGCTACTGACTGAATGAAAGGAGCTGGCATCTCACTCTCTTTGAATCTTCTTTATCATGCTAAGAGGAGCAGGAAAAAGCAAAAAATTTCAGAATTGCACCTTGCAATGCGGAGAAATTACTGTTTGTGCATTTACAATATTCATTGATTTTTGCCATTGAAAAACGTCCAGAAATGATTGAAGCTACTGACTGAATGAAAGGAGCTGGCATCTCACTCTCTTTGAATCTTCTTTATCATGCTAAGAGGAGCAGGAAAAAGCAAAAAATTTCAGAATTGCACCTTGCAATGCGGAGAAATTACTGTTTGTGCATTTACAATATTCATTAATTTTTGCCATTGAAAAACATCATGTTATTCATATCCCAGAAATGTTTGAAGCTACTGACTGAATGAAAGAAGCTGGCATCTCACTCTCTTTGAATCTTCTTTATCATGCTAAGAGGAGCAGGAAAAAGCAAAAAATTTCAGAATTGCACCTTGCAATGCGGAGAAATTACTGTTTGTGCATTTACAATATTCATTGATTTTTGCCATTGAAAAACGTCCAGAAATGATTGAAGCTACTGACTGAATGAAAGGAGCTGGCATCTCACTCTCTTTGAATCTTCTTTATCATGCTAAGAGGAGCAGGAAAAAGCAAAAAATTTCAGAATTGCACCTTGCAATGCGGAGAAATTACTGTTTGTGCATTTACAATATTCATTGATTTTTGCCATTGAAAAACATCATGTTATTCATATACCAGAAATGTTTGAAGCTACTGACTGAATGAAAGGAGCTGGCATCTCACTCTCTTTGAATCTTCTTTATCATGCTAAGAGGAGCAGGAAAAAGCAAAAAATTTCAGAATTGCACCTTGCAATGCGGAGAAATTACTGTTTGTGCATTTACAATATTCATTGATTTTTGCCATTGAAAAACGTCCAGAAATGATTGAAGCTACTGACTGAATGAAAGGAGCTGGCATCTCACTCTCTTTGAATCTTCTTTATCATGCTAAGAGGAGCAGGAAAATGCAAGAAATTTCAGAATTGCACCTTGCAATGCGGAGAAATTACTGTTTGTGCATTTACAATATTCATTGATTTTTGCCATTGAAAAACATCCAGAAATGATTGAAGCTACTGACTGAATGAAAGGAGCTGGCATCTCACTCTCTTTGAATCTTCTTTATCATGCTAAGAGGAGCAGGAAAAAGCCAAAAATTTCAGAATTGCACCTTGCAATGCGGAGAAATTACTGTTTGTGCATTTACAATATTCATTGATTTTTGCCATTGAAAAACATCATGTTATTCATATACCAGAAATGATTGAAGCTACTGACTGAATGAAAGGAGCTGGCATCTCACTCTCTTTGAATCTTCTTTATCATGCAAAGAGGAGCAGGAAAAAGCAAAAAATTTCAGAATTGCACCTTGCAATGCGGAGAAATTACTGTTTGTGCATTTACAATATTCATTGATTTTTGCCATTGAAAAACGTCCAGAAATGATTGAAGCTACTGACTGAATGAAAGGAGCTGGCATCTCACTCTCTTTGAATCTTCTTTATCATGCTAAGAGGAGCAGGAAAAAGCAAAAAATTTCAGAATTGCACCTTGCAATGCGGAGAAATTACTGTTTGTGCATTTACAATATTCATTGATTTTTGCCATTGAAAAACGTCCAGAAATGATTGAAGCAACTGACTGAATGAAAGGAGCTGGCATCTCACTCTCTTTGAATCTTCTTTATCATGCTAAGAGGAGCAGGAAAAAGCAAAAAATTTCAGAATTGCACCTTGCAATGCGGAGAAATTACTGTTTGTGCATTTACAATATTCATTGATTTTTGCCATTGAAAAACGTCCAGAAATAATTGAAGCTACTGACTGAATGAAAGGAGCTGGCATCTCACTCTCTTTGAATCTTCTTTATCATGCTAAGAGGAGCAGGAAAAAGCAAAAAATTTCAGAATTGCAACTTGCAATGCGGAGAAATTACTGTTTGTGCATTTACAATATTCATTGATTTTTGCCATTGAAAAACATCATGTTATTCATATACCAGAAATGATTGAAGCTACTGACTGAATGAAAGGAGCTGGCATCTCACTCTCTTTGAATCTTCTTTATCATGCTAAGAGGAGCAGGAAAAAGCAAAAAATTTCAGAATTGCACCTTGCAATGCGGAGAAATTACTGTTTGTGCATTTACAATATTCATTGATTTTTGCCATTGAAAAACGTCCAGAAATGATTGAAGCTACTGACTGAATGAAAGGAGCTGGCATCTCACTCTCTTTGAATCTTCTTTATCATGCTAAGAGGAGCAGGAAAAAGCAAAAAATTTCAGAATTGCACCTTGCAATGCGGAGAAATTACTGTTTGTGCTTTTACAATATTCATTGATTTTTGCCATTGAAAAACATCATGTTATTCATATACCAGAAATGTTTGAAGCTACTGACTGAATGAAAGGAGCTGGCATCTCACTCTCTTTGAATCTTCTTTATCATGCTAAGAGGAGCAGGAAAAAGCAAAAAATTTCAGAATTGCACCTTGCAATGCGGAGAAATTACTGTTTGTGCATTTACAATATTCATTGATTTTTGCCTTTGAAAAATGTCCAGAAATGATTGAAGCTGCTGACTGAATGAAAGGAGCTGGCATCTCACTCTCTTTGAATCTTCTTTATCATGCTAAGAGGAGCAGGAAAAAGCAAAAAATTTCAGAATTGCACCTTGCAATGCGGAGAAATTACTGTTTGTGCATTTACAATATTCATTGATTTTTGCCATTGAAAAACATCATGTTATTCATATACCAGAAATGATTGAAGCTACTGACTGAATGAAAGGAGCTGGCATCTCACTCTCTTTGAATCTTCTTTATCATGCTAAGAGGAGCAGGAAAAAGCAAAAAATTTCAGAATTGCACCTTGCAATGCGGAGAAATTACTGTTTGTGCATTTACAATATTCATTGATTTTTGCCATTGAAAAACGTCCAGAAATGATTGAAGCTACTGACTGAATGAAAGGAGCTGGCATCTCACTCTCTTTGAATCTTCTTTATCATGCTAAGAGGAGCAGGAAAAAGCAAAAAATTTCAGAATTGCACCTTGCAATGCGGAGAAATTACTGTTTGTGCATTTACAATATTCATTGATTTTTGCCATTGAAAAACGTCCAGAAATGATTGAAGCTACTGACTGAATGAAAGGAGCTGGCATCTCACTCTCTTTGAATCTTCTTTATCATGCTAAGAGGAGCAGGAAAAAGCAAAAAATTTCAGAATTGCACCTTGCAATGCGGAGAAATTACTGTTTGTGCATTTACAATATTCATTGATTTTTGCCATTGAAAAACATCATGTTATTCATATACCAGAAATGTTTGAAGCTACTGACTGAATGAAAGGAGCTGGCATCTCACTCTCTTTGAATCTTCTTTATCATGCTAAGAGGAGCAGGAAAAAGCAAAAAATTTCAGAATTGCACCTTGCAATGCGGAGAAATTACTGTTTGTGCATTTACAATATTCATTGATTTTTGCCATTGAAAAACGTCCAGAAATGATTGAAGCTACTGACTGAATGAAAGGAGCTGGCATCTCACTCTCTTTGAATCTTCTTTATCATGCTAAGAGGAGCAGGAAAAAGCAAAAAATTTCAGAATTGCACCTTGCAATGCGGAGAAATTACTGTTTGTGCATTTACAATATTCATTGATTTTTGCCATTGAAAAACATCATGTTATTCATATACCAGAAATGATTGAAGCTACTGACTGAATGAAAGGAGCTGGCATCTCGCTCTCTTTGAATCTTCTTTATCATGCTAAGAGGAGCAGGAAAAAGCAAAAAATTTCAGAATTGCACCTTGCAATGCGGAGAAATTACTGTTTGTGCATTTACAATATTCATTGATTTTTGCCATTGAAAAACGTCCAGAAATGATTGAAGCTACTGACTGAATGAAAGGAGCTGGCATCTCACTCTCTTTGAATCTTCTTTATCATGCTAAGAGGAGCAGGAAAAAGCAAAAAATTTCAGAATTGCACCTTGCAATGTGGAGAAATTACTGTTTGTGCATTTACAATATTCATTGATTTTTGCCATTGAAAAACATCATGTTATTCATATACCAGAAATGATTGAAGCTACTGACTGAATGAAAGGAGCTGGCATCTCACTCTCTTTGAATCTTCTTTATCATGCTGAGGAGCAGGAAAAAGCAAAAAATTTCAGAATTGCACCTTGCAATGCGGAGAAATTACTGTTTGTGCATTTACAATATTCATTGATTTTTGCCATTGAAAAACGTCCAGAAATGATTGAAGCTACTGACTGAATGAAAGGAGCTGGCATCTCACTCTCTTTGAATCTTCTTTATCATGCTAAGAGGAGCAGGAAAAAGCAAAAAATTTCAGAATTGCACCTTGCAATGCGGAGAAATTACTGTTTGTGCTTTTACAATATTCATTGATTTTTGCCATTGAAAAACATCATGTTATTCATATACCAGAAATGTTTGAAGCTACTGACTGAATGAAAGGAGCTGGCATCTCACTCTCTTTGAATCTTCTTTATCATGCTAAGAGGAGCAGGAAAAAGCAAAAAATTTCAGAATTGCACCTTGCAATGCGGAGAAATTACTGTTTGTGCATTTACAATATTCATTGATTTTTGCCATTGAAAAACGTCCAGAAATGATTGAAGCTACTGACTGAATGAAAGGAGCTGGCATCTCACTCTCTTTGAATCTTCTTTATCATGCTAAGAGGAGCAGGAAAAAGCAAAAAATTTCAGAATTGCACCTTGCAATGCGGAGAAATTACTGTTTGTGCATTTACAATATTCATTGATTTTTGCCATTGAAAAACATCATGTTATTCATATACCAGAAATGATTGAAGCTACTGACTGAATGAAAGGAGCTGGCATCTTACTCTCTTTGAATCTTCTTTGTCATGCTAAGAGGAGCAGGAAAAAGCAAAAAATTTCAGAATTGCACCTTGCAATGCGGAGAAATTACTGTTTGAGCATTTACAATATTCATTGATTTTTGCCATTGAAAAACGTCCAGAAATGATTGAAGCTACTGACTGAATGAAAGGAGCTGGCATCTCACTCTCTTTGAATCTTCTTTATCATGCTAAGAGGAGCAGGAAAAAGCAAAAAATTTCAGAATTGCACCTTGCAATGCGGAGAAATTACTGTTTGTGCATTTACAATATTCATTGATTTTTGCCATTGAAAAACGTCCAGAAATGATTGAAGCTACTGACTGAATGAAAGGAGCTGGCATCTCACTCTCTTTGAATCTTCTTTATCATGCTAAGAGGAGCAGGAAAAAGCAAAAAATTTCAGAATTGCACCTTGCAATGCGGAGAAATTACTGTTTGTGCATTTACAATATTCATTGATTTTTGCCATTGAAAAACATCATGTTATTCATATACCAGAAATGTTTGTAGCTACTGACTGAATGAAAGGAGCTGGCATCTCACTCTCTTTGAATCTTCTTTATCATGCTAAGAGGAGCAGGAAAAAGCAAAAAATTTCAGAATTGCACCTTGCAATGCGGAGAAATTACTGTTTGTGCATTTACAATATTCATTGATTTTTGCCATTGAAAAACGTCCAGAAATGATTGAAGCTACTGACTGAATGAAAGGAGCTGGCATCTCACTCTCTTTGAATCTTCTTTATCATGCTAAGAGGAGCAGGAAAAAGCAAAAAATTTCAGAATTGCACCTTGCAATGCGGAGAAATTACTATTTGTGCATTTACAATATTCATTGATTTTTGCCATTGAAAAACGTCCAGAAATGATTGAAGCTACTGACTGAATGAAAGGAGCTGGCATCTCACTCTCTTTGAATCTTCTTTATCATGCTAAGAGGAGCAGGAAAAAGCAAAAAATTTCAGAATTGCACCTTGCAATGCGGAGAAATTACTCTTTGTGCATTTACAATATTCATTGATTTTTGCCATTGAAAAACATCATGTTATTCATATACCAGAAATGTTTGAAGCTACTGACTGAATGAAAGGAGCTGGCATCTCACTCTCTTTGAATCTTCTTTATCATGCTAAGAGGAGCAGGAAAAAGCAAAAAATTTCAGAATTGCACCTTGCAATGCAGAGAAATTACTGTTTGTGCATTTACAATATTCATTGATTTTTGCCATTGAAAAACATCATGTTATTCATATACCAGAAATGTTTGAAGCTACTGACTGAATGAAAGGAGCTGGCATCTCACTCTCTTTGAATCTTCTTTATCATGCTAAGAGGAGCAGGAAAAAGCAAAAAATTTCAGAATTGCACCTTGCAATGCGGAGAAATTACTGTTTGTGCATTTACAATATTCATTGATTTTTGCCATTGAAAAACGTCCAGAAATGATTGAAGCTACTGACTGAATGAAAGGAGCTGGCATCTCACTCTCTTTGAATCTTCTTTATCATGCTAAGAGGAGCAGGAAAAAGCAAAAAATTTCAGAATTGCACCTTGCAATGCGGAGAAATTACTGTTTGTGCATTTACAATATTCATTGATTTTTGCCATTGAAAAACATCATGTTATTCATATACCAGAAATGATTGAAGCTACTGACTGAATGAAAGGAGCTGGCATCTCGCTCTCTTTGAATCTTCTTTATCATGCTAAGAGGAGCAGGAAAAAGCAAAAAATTTCAGAATTGCACCTTGCAATGCGGAGAAATTACTGTTTGTGCATTTACAATATTCATTGATTTTTGCCATTGAAAAACGTCCAGAAATGATTGAAGCTACTGACTGAATGAAAGGAGCTGTCATCTCACTCTCTTTGAATCTTCTTTATCATGCTAAGAGGAGCAGGAAAAAGCAAAAAATTTCAGAATTGCACCTTGCAATGCGGAGAAATTACTGTTTGTGCATTTACAATATTCATTGATTTTTGCCATTGAAAAACGTCCAGAAATGATTGAAGCTACTGACTGAATGAAAGGAGCTGGCATCTCACTCTCTTTGAATCTTCTTTATCATGCTAAGAGGAGCAGGAAAAAGCAAAAAATTTCAGAATTGCAACTTGCAATGCGGAGAAATTACTGTTTGTGCATTTACAATATTCATTGATTTTTGCCATTGAAAAACATCATGTTATTCATATACCAGAAATGATTGAAGCTACTGACTGAATGAAAGGAGCTGGCATCTCACTCTCTTTGAATCTTCTTTATCATGCTAAGAGGAGCAGGAAAAAGCAAAAAATTTCAGAATTGCACCTTGCAATGCGGAGAAATTACTGTTTGTGCATTTACAATATTCATTGATTTTTGCCATTGAAAAACGTCCAGAAATGATTGAAGCTACTGACTGAATGAAAGGAGCTGGCATCTCACTCTCTTTGAATCTTCTTTATCATGCTAAGAGGAGCAGGAAAAAGCAAAAAATTTCAGAATTGCACCTTGCAATGCGGAGAAATTACTGTTTGTGCTTTTACAATATTCATTGATTTTTGCCATTGAAAAACATCATATTATTCAAATACCAGAAATGTTTGAAGCTACTGACTGAATGAAAGGAGCTGGCATCTCACTCTCTTTGAATCTTCTTTATCATGCTAAGAGGAGCAGGAAAAAGCAAAAAATTTCAGAATTGCTCCTTGCAATGCGGAGAAATTACTGTTTGTGCATTTACAATATTCATTGATTTTTGCCATTGAAAAACGTCCAGAAATGATTGAAGCTACTGACTGAATGAAAGGAGCTGGCATCTCACTCTCTTTGAATCTTCTTTATCATGCTAAGAGGAGCAGGAAAAAGCAAAAAATTTCAGAATTGCACCTTGCAATGCGGAGAAATTACTGTTTGTGCATTTACAATATTCATTGATTTTTGCCATTGAAAAACGTCCAGAAATGATTGAAGCTACTGACTGAATGAAAGGAGCTGGCATCTCACTCTCTTTGAATCTTCTTTATCATGCTAAGAGGAGCAGGAAAAAGCAAAAAATTTCAGAATTGCACCTTGCAATGCGGAGAAATTACTGTTTGTGCATTTACAATATTCATTGATTTTTGCCATTGCAAAACATCATGTTATTCATATACCAGAAATGATTGAAGCTACTGACTGAATGAAAGGAGCTGGCATCTTACTCTCTTTGAATCTTCTTTGTCATGCTAAGAGGAGCAGGAAAAAGCAAAAAATTTCAGAATTGCACCTTGCAATGCGGAGAAATTACTGTTTGTGCATTTACAATATTCATTGATTTTTGCCATTGAAAAACGTCCAGAAATGATTGAAGCTACTGACTGAATGAAAGGAGCTGGCATCTCACTCTCTTTGAATCTTCTTTATCATGCTAAGAGGAGCAGGAAAAAGCAAAAAATTTCAGAATTGCACCTTGCAATGCGGAGAAATTACTGTTTGTGCATTTACAATATTCATTGATTTTTGCCATTGAAAAACGTCCAGAAATGATTGAAGCTACTGACTGAATGAAAGGAGCTGGCATCTCACTCTCTTTGAATCTTCTTTATCATGCTAAGAGGAGCAGGAAAAAGCAAAAAATTTCAGAATTGCACCTTGCAATGCGGAGAAATTACTGTTTGTGCATTTACAATATTCATTGATTTTTGCCATTGAAAAACATCATGTTATTCATATACCAGAAATGTTTGTAGCTACTGACTGAACGAAAGGAGCTGGCATCTCACTCTCTTTGAATCTTCTTTATCATGCTAAGAGGAGCAGGAAAAAGCAAAAAATTTCAGAATTGCACCTTGCAATGCGGAGAAATTACTGTTTGTGCATTTACAATATTCATTGATTTTTGCCATTGAAAAACGTCCAGAAATGATTGAAGCTACTGACTGAATGAAAGGAGCTGGCATCTCACTCTCTTTGAATCTTCTTTATCATGCTAAGAGGAGCAGGAAAAAGCAAAAAATTTCAGAATTGCACCTTGCAATGCGGAGAAATTACTGTTTGTGCTTTTACAATATTCATTGATTTTTGCCATTGAAAAACATCATGTTATTCATATACCAGAAATGTTTGAAGCTACTGACTGAATGAAAGGAGCTGGCATCTCACTCTCTTTGAATCTTCTTTATCATGATAAGAGGAGCAGGAAAAAGCAAAAAATTTCAGAATTGCACCTTGCAATGCGGAGAAATTACTGTTTGTGCATTTACAATATTCATTGATTTTTGCCATTGAAAAACGTCCAGAAATGATTGAAGCTACTGACTGAATGAAAGGAGCTGGCATCTCACTCTCTTTGAATCTTCTTTATCATGCTAAGAGGAGCAGGAAAAAGCAAAAAATTTCAGAATTGCACCTTGCAATGCGGAGAAATTACTGTTTGTGCATTTACAATATTCATTGATTTTTGCCATTGAAAAACGTCCAGAAATGATTGAAGCTACTGACTGAATGAAAGGAGCTGGCATCTCACTCTCTTTGAATCTTCTTTATCATGCTAAGAGGAGCAGGAAAAAGCAAAAAATTTCAGAATTGCAACTTGCAATGCGGAGAAATTACTGTTTGTGCATTTACAATATTCATTGATTTTTGCCATTGAAAAACATCATGTTATTCATATACCAGAAATGATTGAAGCTACTGACTGAATGAAAGGAGCTGGCATCTCACTCTCTTTGAATCTTCTTTATCATGCTAAGAGGAGCAGGAAAAAGCAAAAAATTTCAGAATTGCACCTTGCAATGCGGAGAAATTACTGTTTGTGCATTTACAATATTCATTGATTTTTGCCATTGAAAAACGTCCAGAAATGATTGAAGCTACTGACTGAATGAAAGGAGCTGGCATCTCACTCTCTTTGAATCTTCTTTATCATGCTAAGAGGAGCAGGAAAAAGCAAAAAATTTCAGAATTGCACCTTGCAATGCGGAGAAATTACTGTTTGTGCTTTTACAATATTCATTGATTTTTGCCATTGAAAAACATCATATTATTCATATACCAGAAATGTTTGAAGCTACTGACTGAATGAAAGGAGCTGGCATCTCACTCTCTTTGAATCTTCTTTATCATGCTAAGAGGAGCAGGAAAAAGCAAAAAATTTCAGAATTGCACCTTGCAATGCGGAGAAATTACTGTTTGTGCATTTACAATATTCATTGATTTTTGCCATTGAAAAACGTCCAGAAATGATTGAAGCTACTGACTGAATGAAAGGAGCTGGCACCTCACTCTCTTTGAATCTTCTTTATCATGCAAAGAGGAGCAGGAAAAAGCAAAAAATTTCAGAATTGCACCTTGCAATGCGGAGAAATTACTGTTTGTGCATTTACAATATTCATTGATTTTTGCCATTGAAAAACGTCCAGAAATGATTGAAGCTACTGACTGAATGAAAGGAGCTGGCATCTCACTCTCTTTGAATCTTCTTTATCATGCTAAGAGGAGCAGGAAAAAGCAAAAAATTTCAGAATTGCACCTTGCAATGCGGAGAAATTACTGTTTGTGCATTTACAATATTCATTGATTTTTGCCATTGAAAAACATCATGTTATTCATATACCAGAAATGATTGAAGCTACTGACTGAATGAAAGGAGCTGGCATCTTACTCTCTTTGAATCTTCTTTGTCATGCTAAGAGGAGCAGGAAAAAGCAAAAAATTTCAGAATTGCACCTTGCAATGCGGAGAAATTACTGTTTGTGCATTTACAATATTCATTGATTTTTGCCATTGAAAAACGTCCAGAAATGATTGAAGCTACTGACTGAATGAAAGGAGCTGGCATCTCACTCTCTTTGAATCTTCTTTATCATGCTAAGAGGAGCAGGAAAAAGCAAAAAATTTCAGAATTGCACCTTGCAATGCGGAGAAATTACTGTTTGTGCATTTACAATATTCATTGATTTTTGCCATTGAAAAACGTCCAGAAATGATTGAAGCTACTGACTGAATGAAAGGAGCTGGCATCTCACTCTCTTTGAATCTTCTTTATCATGCTAAGAGGAGCAGGAAAAAGCAAAAAATTTCAGAATTGCACCTTGCAATGCGGAGAAATTACTGTTTGTGCATTTACAATATTCATTGATTTTTGCCATTGAAAAACATCATGTTATTCATATACCAGAAATGTTTGTAGCTACTGACTGAATGAAAGGAGCTAGCATCTCACTCTCTTTGAATCTTCTTTATCATGCTAAGAGGAGCAGGAAAAAGCAAAAAATTTCAGAATTGCACCTTGCAATGCGGAGAAATTACTGTTTGTGCATTTACAATATTCATTGATTTTTGCCATTGAAAAACGTCCAGAAATGATTGAAGCTACTGACTGAATGAAAGGAGCTGGCATCTCACTCTCTTTGAATCTTCTTTATCATGCTAAGAGGAGCAGGAAAAAGCAAAAAATTTCAGAATTGCACCTTGCAATGCGGAGAAATTACTGTTTGTGCATTTACAATATTCATTGATTTTTGCCATTGAAAAACGTCCAGAAATGATTGAAGCTACTGACTGAATGAAAGGAGCTGGCATCTCACTCTCTTTGAATCTTCTTTATCATGCTAAGAGGAGCAGGAAAAAGCAAAAAATTTCAGAATTGCACCTTGCAATGCGGAGAAATTACTCTTTGTGCATTTACAATATTCATTGATTTTTGCCATTGAAAAACATCATGTTATTCATATACCAGAAATGTTTGAAGCTACTGACTGAATGAAAGGAGCTGGCATCTCACTCTCTTTGAATCTTCTTTATCATGCTAAAAGGAGCAGGAAAAAGCAAAAAATTTCAGAATTGCACCTTGCAATGTGGAGAAATTACTGTTTGTGCATTTACAATATTCATTGATTTTTACCATTGAAAAACGTCCAGAAATGATTGAAGCTACTGACTGAATGAAAGTAGCTGGCATCTCACTCTCTTTGAATCTTCTTTATCATGCTAAGAGGAGCAGGAAAAAGCAAAAAATTTCAGACTTGCACCTTGCAATGCGGAGAAATTACTGTTTGTGCATTTACAATATTCATTGATTTTTGCCATTGAAAAACATCATGTTATTCATATACCAGAAATGTTTGAAGCTACTGACTGAATGAAAGGAGCTGGCATCTCACTCTCTTTGAATCCTCTTTATCATGCTAAGAGGAGCAGGAAAAAGCAAAAAATTTCAGAATTGCACCTTGCAATGCGGAGAAATTACTGTTTGTGCATTTACAATATTCATTGATTTTTGCCATTGAAAAACGTCCAGAAATGATTGAAGCTACTGACTGAATGAAAGGAGCTGGCATCTCACTCTCTTTGAATCTTCTTTATCATGCTAAGAGGAGCAGGAAAAAGCAAAAAATTTCAGAATTGCACCTTGCAATGCAGAGAAATTACTGTTTGTGCATTTACAATATTCATTGATTTTTGCCATTGAAAAACGTCCAGAAATGATTGAAGCTACTGACTGAATGAAAGGAGCTGGCATCTCACTCTCTTTGAATCTTCTTTATCATGCTAAGAGGAGCAGGAAAAAGCAAAAAATTTCAGAATTGCACCTTGCAATGCGGAGAAATTACAGTTTGTGCATTTACAATATTCATTGATTTTTGCCATTGAAAAACATCCAGAAATGATTGAAGCTACTGACTGAATGAAAGGAGCTGGCATCTCACTCTCTTTGAATATTCTTTATCATGCTAAGAGGAGCAGGAAAAAGCAAAAAATTTCAGAATTGCACCTTGCAATGCGGAGAAATTACTGTTTGTGCATTTACAATATTCATTGATTTTTGCCATTGAAAAACATCATGTTATTCATATACCAGAAATGTTTGAAGCTACTGACTGAATGAAAGGAGCTGGCATCTCACTCTCTTTGAATCTTCTTTATCATGCTAAGAGGAGCAGGAAAAAGCAAAAAATTTCAGAATTGCACCTTGCAATGCGGAGAAATTACTGTTTGTGCATTTACAATATTCATTGATTTTTGCCATTGAAAAACATCATGTTATTCATATACCAGAAATGTTTGAAGCTACTGACTGAATGAAAGGAGCTGGCATCTCACTCTCTTTGAATCTTCTTTATCATGCTAAGAGGAGCAGGAAAAAGCAAAAAATTTCAGAATTGCACCTTGCAATGTGGAGAAATTACTGTTTGTGCATTTACAATATTCATTGATTTTTACCATTGAAAAACGTCCAGAAATGATTGAAGCTACTGACTGAATGAAAGTAGCTGGCATCTCACTCTCTTTGAATCTTCTTTATCATGCTAAGAGGAGCAGGAAAAAGCAAAAAATTTCAGAATTGCACCTTGCAATGCAGAGAAATTACTGTTTGTGCATTTACAATATTCATTGATTTTTGCCATTGAAAAACATCATGTTATTCATATACCAGAAATGTTTGAAGCTACTGACTGAATGAAAGGAGCTGGCATCTCACTCTCTTTGAATCTTCTTTATCATGCTAAGAGGAGCAGGAAAAAGCAAAAAATTTCAGAATTGCACCTTGCAATGTGGAGAAATTACTGTTTGTGCATTTACAATATTCATTGATTTTTACCATTGAAAAACGTCCAGAAATGATTGAAGCTACTGACTGAATGAAAGGAGCTGGCATCTCACTCTCTTTGAATCTTCTTTATCATGCTAAGAGGAGCAGGAAAAAGCAAAAAATTTCAGAATTGCACCTTGCAATGCGGAGAAATTACTGTTTGTGCATTTACAATATTCATTGATTTTTGCCATTGAAAAACGTCCAGAAATGATTGAAGCTACTGACTGAATGAAAGGAGCTGGCATCTCACTCTCTTTGAATCTTCTTTATCATGCTAAGAGGAGCAGGAAAAAGCAAAAAATTTCAGAATTGCACCTTGCAATGCGGAGAAATTACTCTTTGTGCATTTACAATATTCATTGATTTTTGCCATTGAAAAACATCATGTTATTCATATACCAGAAATGTTTGAAGCTACTGACTGAATGAAAGGAGCTGGCATCTCACTCTCTTTGAATCTTCTTTATCATGCTAAAAGGAGCAGGAAAAAGCAAAAAATTTCAGAATTGCACCTTGCAATGTGGAGAAATTACTGTTTGTGCATTTACAATATTCATTGATTTTTACCATTGAAAAACGTCCAGAAATGATTGAAGCTACTGACTGAATGAAAGTAGCTGGCATCTCACTCTCTTTGAATCTTCTTTATCATGCTAAGAGGAGCAGGAACAAGCAAAAAATTTCAGACTTGCACCTTGCAATGCGGAGAAATTACTGTTTGTGCATTTACAATATTCATTGATTTTTGCCATTGAAAAACATCATGTTATTCATATACCAGAAATGTTTGAAGCTACTGACTGAATGAAAGGAGCTGGCATCTCACTCTCTTTGAATCTTCTTTATCATGCTAAGAGGAGCAGGAAAAAGCAAAAAATTTCAGAATTGCACCTTGCAATGCGGAGAAATTACTGTTTGTGCATTTACAATATTCATTGATTTTTGCCATTGAAAAACGTCCAGAAATGATTGAAGCTACTGACTGAATGAAAGGAGCTGGCATCTCACTCTCTTTGAATCTTCTTTATCATGCTAAGAGGAGCAGGAAAAAGCAAAAAATTTCAGAATTGCACCTTGCAATGCGGAGAAATTACTGTTTGTGCATTTACAATATTCATTGATTTTTGCCATTGAAAAACGTCCAGAAATGATTGAAGCTACTGACTGAATGAAAGGAGCTGGCATCTCACTCTCTTTGAATCTTCTTTATCATGCTAAGAGGAGCAGGAAAAAGCAAAAAATTTCAGAATTGCACCTTGCAATGCGGAGAAATTACAGTTTGTGCATTTACAATATTCATTGATTTTTGCCATTGAAAAACATCCAGAAATGATTGAAGCTACTGACTGAATGAAAGGAGCTGGCATCTCACTCTCTTTGAATATTCTTTATCATGCTAAGAGGAGCAGGAAAAAGCAAAAAATTTCAGAATTGCACCTTGCAATGCGGAGAAATTACTGTTTGTGCATTTACAATATTCATTGATTTTTGCCATTGAAAAACATCATGTTATTCATATACCAGAAATGTTTGAAGCTACTGACTGAATGAAAGGAGCTGGCATCTCACTCTCTTTGAATCTTCTTTATCATGCTAAGAGGAGCAGGAAAAAGCAAAAAATTTCAGAATTGCACCTTGCAATGCGGAGAAATTACTGTTTGTGCATTTACAATATTCATTGATTTTTGCCATTGAAAAACATCATGTTATTCATATACCAGAAATGTTTGAAGCTACTGACTGAATGAAAGGAGCTGGCATCTCACTCTCTTTGAATCTTCTTTATCATGCTAAGAGGAGCAGGAAAAAGCAAAAAATTTCAGAATTGCACCTTGCAATGCGGAGAAATTACTGTTTGTGCATTTACAATATTCATTGATTTTTGCCATTGAAAAACGTCCAGAAATGATTGAAGCTACTGACTGAATGAAAGGAGCTGGCATCTCACTCTCTTTGAATCTTCTTTATCATGCTAAGAGGAGCAGGAAAAAGCAAAAAATTTCAGAATTGCACCTTGCAATGCGGAGAAATTACTCTTTGTGCATTTACAATATTCATTGATTTTTGCCATTGAAAAACATCATGTTATTCATATACCAGAAATGTTTGAAGCTACTGACTGAATGAAAGGAGCTGGCATCTCACTCTCTTTGAATCTTCTTTATCATGCTAAAAGGAGCAGGAAAAAGCAAAAAATTTCAGAATTGCACCTTGCAATGTGGAGAAATTACTGTTTGTGCATTTACAATATTCATTGATTTTTACCATTGAAAAACGTCCAGAAATGATTGAAGCTACTGACTGAATGAAAGTAGCTGGCATCTCACTCTCTTTGAATCTTCTTTATCATGCTAAGAGGAGCAGGAACAAGCAAAAAATTTCAGACTTGCACCTTGCAATGCGGAGAAATTACTGTTTGTGCATTTACAATATTCATTGATTTTTGCCATTGAAAAACATCATGTTATTCATATACCAGAAATGTTTGAAGCTACTGACTGAATGAAAGGAGCTGGCATCTCACTCTCTTTGAATCTTCTTTATCATGCTAAGAGGAGCAGGAAAAAGCAAAAAATTTCAGAATTGCACCTTGCAATGCGGAGAAATTACTGTTTGTGCATTTACAATATTCATTGATTTTTGCCATTGAAAAACGTCCAGAAATGATTGAAGCTACTGACTGAATGAAAGGAGCTGGCATCTCACTCTCTTTGAATCTTCTTTATCATGCTAAGAGGAGCAGGAAAAAGCAAAAAATTTCAGAATTGCACCTTGCAATGCGGAGAAATTACTGTTTGTGCATTTACAATATTCATTGATTTTTGCCATTGAAAAACGTCCAGAAATGATTGAAGCTACTGACTGAATGAAAGGAGCTGGCATCTCACTCTCTTTGAATCTTCTTTATCATGCTAAGAGGAGCAGGAAAAAGCAAAAAATTTCAGAATTGCACCTTGCAATGCGGAGAAATTACAGTTTGTGCATTTACAATATTCATTGATTTTTGCCATTGAAAAACATCCAGAAATGATTGAAGCTACTGACTGAATGAAAGGAGCTGGCATCTCACTCTCTTTGAATATTCTTTATCATGCTAAGAGGAGCAGGAAAAAGCAAAAAATTTCAGAATTGCACCTTGCAATGCGGAGAAATTACTGTTTGTGCATTTACAATATTCATTGATTTTTGCCATTGAAAAACATCATGTTATTCATATACCAGAAATGTTTGAAGCTACTGACTGAATGAAAGGAGCTGGCATCTCACTCTCTTTGAATATTCTTTATCATGCTAAGAGGAGCAGGAAAAAGCAAAAAATTTCAGAATTGCACCTTGCAATGCGGAGAAATTACTGTTTGTGCATTTACAATATTCATTGATTTTTGCCATTGAAAAACATCATGTTATTCATATACCAGAAATGTTTGAAGCTACTGACTGAATGAAAGGAGCTGGCATCTCACTCTCTTTGAATCTTCTTTATCATGCTAAGAGGAGCAGGAAAAAGCAAAAAATTTCAGAATTGCACCTTGCAATGTGGAGAAATTACTGTTTGTGCATTTACAATATTCATTGATTTTTACCATTGAAAAACGTCCAGAAATGATTGAAGCTACTGACTGAATGAAAGTAGCTGGCATCTCACTCTCTTTGAATCTTCTTTATCATGCTAAGAGGAGCAGGAAAAAGCAAAAAATTTCAGAATTGCACCTTGCAATGCAGAGAAATTACTGTTTGTGCATTTACAATATTCATTGATTTTTGCCATTGAAAAACATCATGTTATTCATATACCAGAAATGTTTGAAGCTACTGACTGAATGAAAGGAGCTGGCATCTCACTCTCTTTGAATCTTCTTTATCATGCTAAGAGGAGCAGGAAAAAGCAAAAAATTTCAGAATTGCACCTTGCAATGTGGAGAAATTACTGTTTGTGCATTTACAATATTCATTGATTTTTACCATTGAAAAACGTCCAGAAATGATTGAAGCTACTGACTGAATGAAAGTAGCTGGCATCTCACTCTCTTTGAATCTTCTTTATCATGCTAAGAGGAGCAGGAAAAAGCAAAAAATTTCAGAATTGCACCTTGCAATGCAGAGAAATTACTGTTTGTGCATTTACAATATTCATTGATTTTTGCCATTGAAAAACATCATGTTATTCATATACCAGAAATGTTTGAAGCTACTGACTGAATGAAAGGAGCTGGCATCTCACTCTCTTTGAATCTTCTTTATCATGCTAAGAGGAGCAGGAAAAAGCAAAAAATTTCAGAATTGCACCTTGCAATGTGGAGAAATTACTGTTTGTGCATTTACAATATTCATTGATTTTTACCATTGAAAAACGTCCAGAAATGATTGAAGCTACTGACTGAATGAAAGTAGCTGGCATCTCACTCTCTTTGAATCTTCTTTATCATGCTAAGAGGAGCAGGAATAAGCAAAAAATTTCAGACTTGCACCTTGCAATGCGGAGAAATTACTGTTTGTGCATTTACAATATTCATTGATTTTTGCCATTGAAAAACATCATGTTATTCATATACCAGAAATGTTTGAAGCTACTGACTGAATGAAAGGAGCTGGCATCTCACTCTCTTTGAATCTTCTTTATCATGCTAAGAGGAGCAGGAAAAAGCAAAAAATTTCAGAATTGCACCTTGCAATGCGGAGAAATTACTGTTTGTGCATTTACAATATTCATTGATTTTTGCCATTGAAAAACGTCCAGAAATGATTGAAGCTACTGACTGAATGAAAGGAGCTGGCATCTCACTCTCTTTGAATCTTGTTTATCATGCTAAGAGGAGCAGGAAAAAGCAAAAAATTTCAGAATTGCACCTTGCAATGCGGAGAAATTACTGTTTGTGCATTTACAATATTCATTGATTTTTGCCATTGAAAAACGTCCAGAAATGATTGAAGCTACTGACTGAATGAAAGGAGCTGGCATCTCACTCTCTTTGAATCTTCTTTATCATGCTAAGAGGAGCAGGAAAAAGCAAAAAATTTCAGAATTGCACCTTGCAATGCGGAGAAATTACTGTTTGTGCATTTACAATATTCATTGATTTCTGCCATTGAAAAACATCATGTTATTCATATACCAGAAATGATTGAAGCTACTGACTGAATGAAAGGAGCTGGCATCTCACTCTCTTTGAATCTTCTTTATCATGCTAAGAGGAGCAGGAAAAAGCAAAAAATTTCAGAATTGCACCTTGCAATGCGGAGAAATTACTGTTTGTGCATTTACAATATTCATTGATTTTTGCCATTGAAAAACGTCCAGAAATGATTGAAGCTACTGACTGAATGAAAGGAACTGGCATCTCACTCTCTTTGAATCTTCTTTATCATGCTAAGAGGAGCAGGAAAAAGCAAAAAATTTCAGAATTGCACCTTGCAATGCGGAGAAATTACTGTTTGTGCATTTACAAAATTCATTGATTTTTGCCATTGAAAAACATCATGTTATTCATATACCAGAAATGTTTGAAGCTACTGACTGAATGAAAGGAGCTGACATCTCACTCTCTTTGAATCTTCTTTATCATGCTAAGAGGAGCAGGAAAAAGCAAAAAATTTCAGAATTGCACCTTGCAATGCGGAGAAATTACTGTTTGTGCATTTACAATATTCATTGATTTTTGCCATTGAAAAACGTCCAGAAATGATTGAAGCTACTGACTGAATGAAAGGAGCTGGCATCTCACTCTCTTTGAATCTTCTTTATCATGCTAAGAGGAGCAGGAAAAAGCAAAAAATTTCAGAATTGCACCTTGCAATGCGGAGAAATTACTGTTTGTGCATTTACAATATTCATTGATTTTTGCCATTGAAAAACGTCCAGAAATGATTGAAGCTACTGACTGAATGAAAGGAGCTGGCATCTCACTCTCTTTGAATCTTCTTTATCATGCTAAGAGGAGCAGGAAAAAGCAAAAAATTTCAGAATTGCACCTTGCAATGTGGAGAAATTACTGTTTGTGCATTTACAATATTCATAGATTTTTGCCATTGAAAAACATCATGTTATTCATATACCAGAAATGATTGAAGCTACTGACTGAATGAAAGGAGCTGGCATCTCACTCTCTTTGAATCTTCTTTATCATGCTAAGAGGAGCAGGAAAAAGCAAAAAATTTCAGAATTGCACCTTGCAATGCGGAGAAATTACTGTTTGTGCATTTACAATATTCATTGATTTTTGCCATTGAAAAACGTCCAGAAATGATTGAAGCTACTGACTGAATGAAAGGAACTGGCATCTCACTCTCTTTGAATCTTCTTTATCATGCTAAGAGGAGCAGGAAAAAGCAAAAAATTTCAGAATTGCACCTTGCAATGCGGAGAAATTACTGTTTGTGCATTTACAAAATTCATTGATTTTTGCCATTGAAAAACATCATGTTATTCATATACCAGAAATGTTTGAAGCTACTGACTGAATGAAAGGAGCTGACATCTCACTCTCTTTGAATCTTCTTTATCATGCTAAGAGGAGCAGGAAAAAGCAAAAAATTTCAGAATTGCACCTTGCAATGCGGAGAAATTACTGTTTGTGCATTTACAATATTCATTGATTTTTGCCATTGAAAAACGTCCAGAAATGATTGAAGCTACTGACTGAATGAAAGGAGCTGGCATCTCACTCTCTTTGAATCTTCTTTATCATGCTAAGAGGAGCAGGAAAAAGCAAAAAATTTCAGAATTGCACCTTGCAATGCGGAGAAATTACTGTTTGTGCATTTACAATATTCATTGATTTTTGCCATTGAAAAACATCATGTTATTCATATACCAGAAATGATTGAAGCTACTGACTGAATGAAAGGAGCTGGCATCTCACTCTCTTTGAATCTTCTTTATCATGCTAAGAGGAGCAGGAAAAAGCAAAAAATTTCAGAATTGCACCTTGCAATGTGGAGAAATTACTGTTTGTGCATTTACAATATTCATTGATTTTTACCATTGAAAAACGTCCAGAAATGATTGAAGCTACTGACTGAATGAAAGTAGCTGGCATCTCACTCTCTTTGAATCTTCTTTATCATGCTAAGAGGAGCAGGAAAAAGCAAAAAATTTCAGACTTGCACCTTGCAATGCGGAGAAATTACTGTTTGTGCATTTACAATATTCATTGATTTTTGCCATTGAAAAACATCATGTTATTCATATACCAGAAATGTTTGAAGCTACTGACTGAATGAAAGGAGCTGGCATCTCACTCTCTTTGAATCTTCTTTATCATGCTAAGAGGAGCAGGAAAAAGCAAAAAATTTCAGAATTGCACCTTGCAATGCGGAGAAATTACTGTTTGTGCATTTACAATATTCATTGATTTTTGCCATTGAAAAACGTCCAGAAATGATTGAAGCTACTGACTGAATGAAAGGAGCTGGCATCTCACTCTCTTTGAATCTTGTTTATCATGCTAAGAGGAGCAGGAAAAAGCAAAAAATTTCAGAATTGCACCTTTCAATGCGGAGAAATTACTGTTTGTGCATTTACAATATTCATTGATTTTTGCCATTGAAAAACGTCCAGAAATGATTGAAGCTACTGACTGAATGAAAGGAGCTGGCATCTCACTCTCTTTGAATCTTCTTTATCATGCTAAGAGGAGCAGGAAAAAGCAAAAAAATTCAGAATTGCACCTTGCAATGCGGAGAAATTACTGTTTGTGCATTTACAATATTCATTGATTTTTGCCTTTGAAAAACATCATGTTATTCATATACCAGAAATGATTGAAGCTACTGACTGAATGAAAGGAGCTGGCATCTCACTCTCTTTGAATCTTCTTTATCATGCTAAGAGGAGCAGGAAAAAGCAAAAAATTTCAGAATTGCACCTTGCAATGCGGAGAAATTACTGTTTGTGCATTTACAATATTCATTGATTTTTGCCATTGAAAAACGTCCAGAAATGATTGAAGCTACTGACTGAATGAAAGGAGCTGGCATCTCACTCTCTTTGAATCTTCTTTATCATGCTAAGAGGAGCAGGAAAAAGCAAAAAATTTCAGAATTGCACCTTGCAATGCGGAGAAATTACTGTTTGTGCATTTACAATATTCATTGATTTTTGCCATTGAAAAACATCATGTTATTCATATACCAGAAATGTTTGAAGCTACTGACTGAATGAAAGGAGCTGGCATCTCACTCTCTTTGAATCTTCTTTATCATGCTAAGAGGAGCAGGAAAAAGCAAAAAATTTCAGAATTGCACCTTGCAATGCGGAGAAATTACTGTTTGTGCATTTACAATATTCATTGATTTTTGCCATTGAAAAACGTCCAGAAATGATTGAAGCTACTGACTGAATGAAAGGAGCTGGCATCTCACTCTCTTTGAATCTTCTTTATCATGCTAAGAGGAGCAGGAAAAAGCAAAAAATTTCAGAATTGCACCTTGCAATGCGGAGAAATTACTGTTTGTGCATTTACAATATTCATTGATTTTTGCCATTGAAAAACGTCCAGAAATGATTGAAGCTACTGACTGAATGAAAGGAGCTGGCATCTCACTCTCTTTGAATCTTCTTTATCATGCTAAGAGGAGCAGGAAAAAGCAAAAAATTTCAGAATTGCAACTTGCAATGCGGAGAAATTACTGTTTGTGCATTTACAATATTCATTGATTTTTGCCATTGAAAAACATCATGTTATTCATATACCAGAAATGATTGAAGCTACTGACTGAATGAAAGGAGCTGGCATCTCACTCTCTTTGAATCTTCTTTATCATGCTAAGAGGAGCAGGAAAAAGCAAAAAATTTCAGAATTGCACCTTGCAATGCGGAGAAATTACTGTTTGTGCATTTACAATATTCATTGATTTTTGCCATTGAAAAACGTCCAGAAATGATTGAAGCTACTGACTGAATGAAAGGAGCTGGCATCTCACTCTCTTTGAATCTTCTTTATCATGCTAAGAGGAGCAGGAAAAAGCAAAAAATTTCAGAATTGCACCTTGCAATGCGGAGAAATTACTGTTTGTGCATTTACAATATTCATTGATTTTTGCCATTGAAAAACGTCCAGAAATGATTGAAGCTACTGACTGAATGAAAGGAGCTGGCATCTCACTCTCTTTGAATCTTCTTTATCATGCTAAGAGGAGCAGGAAAAAGCAAAAAATTTCAGAATTGCACCTTGCAATGCGGAGAAATTACTGTTTGTGCATTTACAATATTCATTGATTTTTGCCATTGAAAAACATCATGTTATTCATATACCAGAAATGATTGAAGCTACTGACTGAATGAAAGGAGCTGGCATCTTACTCTCTTTGAATCTTCTTTGTCATGCTAAGAGGAGCAGGAAAAAGCAAAAAATTTCAGAATTGCACCTTGCAATGCGGAGAAATTACTGTTTGTGCATTTACAATATTCATTGATTTTTGCCATTGAAAAACGTCCAGAAATGATTGAAGCTACTGACTGAATGAAAGGAGCTGGCATCTCACTCTCTTTGAATCTTCTTTATCATGCTAAGAGGAGCAGGAAAAAGCAAAAAATTTCAGAATTGCACCTTGCAATGCGGAGAAATTACTGTTTGTGCATTTACAATATTCATTGATTTTTGCCATTGAAAAACATCATGTTATTCATATACCAGAAATGTTTGTAGCTACTGACTGAATGAAAGGAGCTGGCATCTCACTCTCTTTGAATCTTCTTTATCATGCTAAGAGGAGCAGGAAAAAGCAAAAAATTTCAGAATTGCACCTTGCAATGCGGAGAAATTACTGTTTGTGCATTTACAATATTCATTGATTTTTGCCATTGAAAAACGTCCAGAAATGATTGAAGCTACTGACTGAATGAAAGGAGCTGGCATCTCACTCTCTTTGAATCTTCTTTATCATGCTAAGAGGAGCAGGAAAAAGCAAAAAATTTCAGAATTGCACCTTGCAATGCGGAGAAATTACTGTTTGTGCATTTACAATATTCATTGATTTTTGCCATTGAAAAACGTCCAGAAATGATTGAAGCTACTGACTGAATGAAAGGAGCTGGCATCTCACTCTCTTTGAATCTTGTTTATCATGCTAAGAGGAGCAGGAAAAAGCAAAAAATTTCAGAATTGCACCTTGCAATGCGGAGAAATTACTGTTTGTGCATTTACAATATTCATTGATTTTTGCCATTGAAAAACGTCCAGAAATGATTGAAGCTACTGACTGAATGAAAGGAGCTGGCATCTCACTCTCTTTGAATCTTCTTTATCATGCTAAGAGGAGCAGGAAAAAGCAAAAAATTTCAGAATTGCACCTTGCAATGCGGAGAAATTACTGTTTGTGCATTTACAATATTCATTGATTTTTGCCATTGAAAAACATCATGTTATTCATATACCAGAAATGATTGAAGCTACTGACTGAATGAAAGGAGCTGGCATCTCACTCTCTTTGAATCTTCTTTATCATGCTAAGAGGAGCAGGAAAAAGCAAAAAATTTCAGAATTGCACCTTGCAATGCGGAGAAATTACTGTTTGTGCATTTACAATATTCATTGATTTTTGCCATTGAAAAACGTCCAGAAATGATTGAAGCTACTGACTGAATGAAAGGAACTGGCATCTCACTCTCTTTGAATCTTCTTTATCATGCTAAGAGGAGCAGGAAAAAGCAAAAAATTTCAGAATTGCACCTTGCAATGCGGAGAAATTACTGTTTGTGCATTTACAAAATTCATTGATTTTTGCCATTGAAAAACATCATGTTATTCATATACCAGAAATGTTTGAAGCTACTGACTGAATGAAAGGAGCTGACATCTCACTCTCTTTGAATCTTCTTTATCATGCTAAGAGGAGCAGGAAAAAGCAAAAAATTTCAGAATTGCACCTTGCAATGCGGAGAAATTACTGTTTGTGCATTTACAATATTCATTGATTTTTGCCATTGAAAAACGTCCAGAAATGATTGAAGCTACTGACTGAATGAAAGGAGCTGGCATCTCACTCTCTTTGAATCTTCTTTATCATGCTAAGAGGAGCAGGAAAAAGCAAAAAATTTCAGAATTGCACCTTGCAATGCGGAGAAATTACTGTTTGTGCATTTACAATATTCATTGATTTTTGCCATTGAAAAACGTCCAGAAATGATTGAAGCTACTGACTGAATGAAAGGAGCTGGCATCTCACTCTCTTTGAATCTTCTTTATCATGCTAAGAGGAGCAGGAAAAAGCAAAAAAATTCAGAATTGCACCTTGCAATGCGGAGAAATTACTGTTTGTGCATTTACAATATTCATTGATTTTTGCCATTGAAAAACATCATGTTATTCATATACCAGAAATGATTGAAGCTACTGACTGAATGAAAGGAGCTGGCATCTCACTCTCTTTGAATCTTCTTTATCATGCTAAGAGGAGCAGGAAAAAGCAAAAAATTTCAGAATTGCACCTTGCAATGCGGAGAAATTACTGTTTGTGCATTTACAATATTCATTGATTTTTGCCATTGAAAAACGTCCAGAAATGATTGAAGCTACTGACTGAATGAAAGGAACTGGCATCTCACTCTCTTTGAATCTTCTTTATCATGCTAAGAGGAGCAGGAAAAAGCAAAAAATTTCAGAATTGCACCTTGCAATGCGGAGAAATTACTGTTTGTGCATTTACAAAATTCATTGATTTTTGCCATTGAAAAACATCATGTTATTCATATACCAGAAATGTTTGAAGCTACTGACTGAATGAAAGGAGCTGACATCTCACTCTCTTTGAATCTTCTTTATCATGCTAAGAGGAGCAGGAAAAAGCAAAAAATTTCAGAATTGCACCTTGCAATGCGGAGAAATTACTGTTTGTGCATTTACAATATTCATTGATTTTTGCCATTGAAAAACGTCCAGAAATGATTGAAGCTACTGACTGAATGAAAGGAGCTGGCATCTCACTCTCTTTGAATCTTCTTTATCATGCTAAGAGGAGCAGGAAAAAGCAAAAAATTTCAGAATTGCACCTTGCAATGCGGAGAAATTACTGTTTGTGCATTTACAATATTCATTGATTTTTGCCATTGAAAAACATCATGTTATTCATATACCAGAAATGATTGAAGCTACTGACTGAATGAAAGGAGCTGGCATCTCACTCTCTTTGAATCTTCCTTATCATGCTAAGAGGAGCAGGAAAAAGCAAAAAATTTCAGAATTGCACCTTGCAATGTGGAGAAATTACTGTTTGTGCATTTACAATATTCATTGATTTTTACCATTGAAAAACGTCCAGAAATGATTGAAGCTACTGACTGAATGAAAGTAGCTGGCATCTCACTCTCTTTGAATCTTCTTTATCATGCTAAGAGGAGCAGGAAAAAGCAAAAAATTTCAGACTTGCACCTTGCAATGCGGAGAAATTACTGTTTGTGCATTTACAATATTCATTGATTTTTGCCATTGAAAAACATCATGTTATTCATATACCAGAAATGTTTGAAGCTACTGACTGAATGAAAGGAGCTGGCATCTCACTCTCTTTGAATCTTCTTTATCATGCTAAGAGGAGCAGGAAAAAGCAAAAAATTTCAGAATTGCACCTTGCAATGCGGAGAAATTACTGTTTGTGCATTTACAATATTCATTGATTTTTGCCATTGAAAAACGTCCAGAAATGATTGAAGCTACTGACTGAATGAAAGGAGCTGGCATCTCACTCTCTTTGAATCTTGTTTATCATGCTAAGAGGAGCAGGAAAAAGCAAAAAATTTCAGAATTGCACCTTGCAATGCGGAGAAATTACTGTTTGTGCATTTACAATATTCATTGATTTTTGCCATTGAAAAACGTCCAGAAATGATTGAAGCTACTGACTGAATGAAAGGAGCTGGCATCTCACTCTCTTTGAATCTTCTTTATCATGCTAAGAGGAGCAGGAAAAAGCAAAAAAATTCAGAATTGCACCTTGCAATGCGGAGAAATTACTGTTTGTGCATTTACAATATTCATTGATTTTTGCCATTGAAAAACATCATGTTATTCATATACCAGAAATGATTGAAGCTACTGACTGAATGAAAGGAGCTGGCATCTCACTCTCTTTGAATCTTCTTTATCATGCTAAGAGGAGCAGGAAAAAGCAAAAAATTTCAGAATTGCACCTTGCAATGCGGAGAAATTACTGTTTGTGCATTTACAATATTCATTGATTTTTGCCATTGAAAAACGTCCAGAAATGATTGAAGCTACTGACTGAATGAAAGGAACTGGCATCTCACTCTCTTTGAATCTTCTTTATCATGCTAAGAGGAGCAGGAAAAAGCAAAAAATTTCAGAATTGCACCTTGCAATGCGGAGAAATTACTGTTTGTGCATTTACAAAATTCATTGATTTTTGCCATTGAAAAACATCATGTTATTCATATACCAGAAATGTTTGAAGCTACTGACTGAATGAAAGGAGCTGACATCTCACTCTCTTTGAATCTTCTTTATCATGCTAAGAGGAGCAGGAAAAAGCAAAAAATTTCAGAATTGCACCTTGCAATGCGGAGAAATTACTGTTTGTGCATTTACAATATTCATTGATTTTTGCCATTGAAAAACGTCCAGAAATGATTGAAGCTACTGACTGAATGAAAGGAGCTGGCATCTCACTCTCTTTGAATCTTCTTTATCATGCTAAGAGGAGCAGGAAAAAGCAAAAAATTTCAGAATTGCACCTTGCAATGCGGAGAAATTACTGTTTGTGCATTTACAATATTCATTGATTTTTGCCATTGAAAAACATCATGTTATTCATATACCAGAAATGTTTGAAGCTACTGACTGAATGAAAGGAGCTGGCATCTCACTCTCTTTGAATCTTCTTTATCATGCTAAGAGGAGCAGGAAAAAGCAAAAAATTTCAGAATTGCACCTTGCAATGCGGAGAAATTACTGTTTGTGCATTTACAATATTCATTGATTTTTGCCATTGAAAAACATCATGTTATTCATATACCAGAAATGATTGAAGCTACTGACTGAATGAAAGGAGCTGGCATCTCACTCTCTTTGAATCTTCTTTATCATGCTAAGAGGAGCAGGAAAAAGCAAAAAATTTCAGAATTGCACCTTGCAATGCGGAGAAATTACTGTTTGTGCATTTACAATATTCATTGATTTTTGCCATTGAAAAACGTCCAGAAATGATTGAAGCTACTGACTGAATGAAAGGAGCTGGCATCTCACTCTCTTTGAATCTTCTTTATCATGCTAAGAGGAGCAGGAAAAAGCAAAAAATTTCAGAATTGCACCTTGCAATGCGGAGAAATTACTGTTTGTGCATTTACAATATTCATTGATTTTTGCCATTGAAAAACATCATGTTATTCATATACCAGAAATGTTTGAAGCTACTGACTGAATGAAAGGAGCTGGCATCTCACTCTCTTTGAATCTTCTTTATCATGCTAAGAGGAGCAGGAAAAAGCAAAAAATTTCAGAATTGCACCTTGCAATGCGGAGAAATTACTGTTTGTGCATTTACAATATTCATTGATTTTTGCCATTGAAAAACGTCCAGAAATAATTGAAGCTACTGACTGAATGAAAGGAGCTGGCATCTCACTCTCTTTGAATCTTCTTTATCATGCTAAGAGGAGCAGGAAAAAGCAAAAAATTTCACAATTGCACCTTGCAATGCGGAGAAATTACTGTTTGTGCATTTACAATATTCATTGATTTTTGCCATTGAAAAACATCATGTTATTCATATACCAGAAATGATTGAAGCTACTGACTGAATGAAAGGAGCTGGCATCTCGCTCTCTTTGAATCTTCTTTATCATGCTAAGAGGAGCAGGAAAAAGCAAAAAATTTCAGAATTGCACCTTGCAATGCGGAGAAATTACTGTTTGTGCATTTACAATATTCATTGATTTTTGCCATTGAAAAACGTCCAGAAATGATTGAAGCTACTGACTGAATGAAAGGAACTGGCATCTCACTCTCTTTGAATCTTCTTTATCATGCTAAGAGGAGCAGGAAAAAGCAAAAAATTTCAGAATTGCACCTTGCAATGCGGAGAAATTACTGTTTGTGCATTTACAATATTCATTGATTTTTGCCATTGAAAAACATCATGTTATTCATATACCAGAAATGTTTGAAGCTACTGACTGAATGAAAGGAGCTGGCATCTCACTCTCTTTGAATCTTCTTTATCATGCTAAGAGGAGCAGGAAAAAGCAAAAAATTTCAGAATTGCAACTTGCAATGCGGAGAAATTACTGTTTGTATATTTACAATATTCATTGATTTTTGCCATTGAAAAACGTCCAGAAATGATTGAAGCTACTGACTGAATGAAAGGAGCTGGCATCTCACTCTCTTTGAATCTTCTTTATCATGCTAAGAGGAGCAGGAAAAAGCAAAAAATTTCAGAATTGCACCTTGCAATGCGGAGAAATTACTGTTTGTGCATTTACAATATTCATTGATTTTTGCCATTGAAAAACATCATGTTATTCATATACCAGAAATGATTGAAGCTACTGACTGAATGAAAGGAGCTGGCATCTTATTCTCTTTGAATCTTCTTTGTCATGCTAAGAGGAGCAGGAAAAAGCAAAAAATTTCAGAATTGCACCTTGCAATGCGGAGAAATTACTGTTTGTGCATTTACAATATTCATTGATTTTTGCCATTGAAAAACGTCCAGAAATGATTGAAGCTACTGACTGAATGAAAGGAGCTGGCATCTCACTCTCTTTGAATCTTCTTTATCATGCTAAGAGGAGCAGGAAAAAGCAAAAAATTTCAGAATTGCACCTTGCAATGCGGAGAAATTACTGTTTGTGCATTTACAATATTCATTGATTTTTGCCATTGAAAAACGTCCAGAAATGATTGAAGCTACTGACTGAATGAAAGGAACTGGCATCTCACTCTCTTTGAATCTTCTTTATCATGCTAAGAGGAGCAGGAAAAAGCAAAAAATTTCAGAATTGCACCTTGCAATGCGGAGAAATTACTGTTTGTGCATTTACAATATTCATTGATTTTTGCCATTGAAAAACATCATGTTATTCATATACCAGAAATGTTTGAAGCTACTGACTGAATGAAAGGAGCTGGCATCTCACTCTCTTTGAATCTTCTTTATCATGCTAAGAGGAGCAGGAAAAAGCAAAAAATTTCAGAATTGCAACTTGCAATGCGGAGAAATTACTGTTTGTATATTTACAATATTCATTGATTTTTGCCATTGAAAAACATCATGTTATTCATATACCAGAAATGATTGAAGCTACTGACTGAATGAAAGGAGCTGGCATCTCACTCTCTTTGAATCTTCTTTATCATGCTAAGAGGAGCAGGAAAAAGCAAAAAATTTCAGAATTGCACCTTGCAATGCGGAGAAATTACTGTTTGTGCATTTACAATATTCATTGATTTTTGCCATTGAAAAACGTCAAGAAATGATTGAAGCTACTGACTGAATGAAAGGAGCTGGCATCTCACTCTCTTTGAATCTTCTTTATCATGCTAAGAGGAGCAGGAAAAAGCAAAAAATTTCAGAATTGCACCTTGCAATGCGGAGAAATTACTGTTTGTGCTTTTACAATATTCATTGATTTTTGCCATTGAAAAACATCATGTTATTCATATACAAGAAATGTTTGAAGCTACTGACTGAATGAAAGGAGCTGGCATCTCACTCTCTTTGAATCTTCTTTATCATGCTAAGAGGAGCAGGAAAAAGCAAAAAATTTCAGAATTGCACCTTGCAATGCGGAGAAATTACTGTTTGTGCATTTACAATATTCATTGATTTTTGCCATTGAAAAACGTCCAGAAATGATTGAAGCTACTGACTGAATGAAAGGAGCTGGCATCTCACTCTCTTTGAATCTTCTTTATCATGCTAAGAGGAGCAGGAAAAAGCAAAAAATTTCAGAATTGCACCTTGCAATGCGGAGAAATTACTGTTTGTGCATTTACAATATTCATTGATTTTTGCCATTGAAAAACGTCCAGAAATGATTGAAGCTACTGACTGAATGAAAGGAGCTGGCATCTCACTCTCTTTGAATCTTCTTTATCATGCTAAGAGGAGCAGGAAAAAGCAAAAAATTTCAGAATTGCACCTTGCAATGCGGAGAAATTACTGTTTGTGCATTTACAATATTCATTGATTTTTGCCATTGAAAAACATCATGTTACTCATATACCAGAAATGATTGAAGCTACTGACTGAATGAAAGGAGCTGGCATCTTACTCTCTTTGAATCTTCTTTGTCATGCTAAGAGGAGCAGGAAAAAGCAAAAAATTTCAGAATTGCACCTTGCAATGCGGAGAAATTACTGTTTGTGCATTTACAATATTCATTGATTTTTGCCATTGAAAAACGTCCAGAAATGATTGAAGCTACTGACTGAATGAAAGGAGCTGGCATCTCACTCTCTTTGAATCTTCTTTATCATGCTAAGAGGAGCAGGAAAAAGCAAAAAATTTCAGAATTGCACCTTGCAATGCGGAGAAATTACTGTTTGTGCATTTACAATATTCATTGATTTTTGCCATTGAAAAACGTCCAGAAATGATTGAAGCTACTGACTGAATGAAAGGAGCTGGCATCTCACTCTCTTTGAATCTTCTTTATCATGCTAAGAGGAGCAGGAAAAAGCAAAAAATTTCAGAATTGCACCTTGCAATGCGGAGAAATTACTGTTTGTGCATTTACAATATTCATTGATTTTTGCCATTGAAAAACGTCCAGAAATGATTGAAGCTACTGACTGAATGAAAGGAGCTGGCATCTCACTCTCTTTGAATCTTCTTTATCATGCTAAGAGGAGCAGGAAAAAGCAAAAAATTTCAGAATTGCACCTTGCAATGCGGAGAAATTACTGTTTGTGCATTTACAATATTCATTGATTTTTGCCATTGAAAAACATCATGTTATTCATATACCAGAAATGTTTGAAGCTACTGACTGAATGAAAGGAGCTGGCATCTCACTCTCTTTGAATCTTCTTTATCATGCTAAGAGGAGCAGGAAAAAGCAAAAAATTTCAGAATTGCACCTTGCAATGCGGAGAAATTACTGTTTGTGCATTTACAATATTCATTGATTTTTGCCATTGAAAAACATCATGTTATTCATATACCAGAAATGTTTGAAGCTACTGACTGAATGAAAGGAGCTGGCATCTCACTCTCTTTGAATCTTCTTTATCATGCTAAGAGGAGCAGGAAAAAGCAAAAAATTTCAGAATTGCACCTTGCAATGTGGAGAAATTACTGTTTGTGCATTTACAATATTCATTGATTTTTACCATTGAAAAACGTCCAGAAATGATTGAAGCTACTGACTGAATGAAAGTAGCTGGCATCTCACTCTCTTTGAATCTTCTTTACCATGCTAAGAGGAGCAGGAAAAAGCAAAAAATTTCAGACTTGCACCTTGCAATGCGGAGAAATTACTGTTTGTGCATTTACAATATTCATTGATTTTTGCCATTGAAAAACATCATGTTATTCATATACCAGAAATGTTTGAAGCTACTGACTGAATGAAAGGAGCTGGCATCTCACTCTCTTTGAATCTTCTTTATCATGCTAAGAGGAGCAGGAAAAAGCAAAAAATTTCAGAATTGCACCTTGCAATGCGGAGAAATTACTGTTTGTGCATTTACAATATTCATTGATTTTTGCCATTGAAAAACGTCCAGAAATGATTGAAGCTACTGACTGAATGAAAGGAGCTGGCATCTCACTCTCTTTGAATCTTCTTTATCATGCTAAGAGGAGCAGGAAAAAGCAAAAAATTTCAGAATTGCACCTTGCAATGCGGAGAAATTACTGTTTGTGCATTTACAATATTCATTGATTTTTGCCATTGAAAAACATCATGTTATTCATATACCAGAAATGTTTGAAGCTACTGACTGAATGAAAGGAGCTGGCATCTCACTCTCTTTGAATCTTCTTTATCATGCTAAGAGGAGCAGGAAAAAGCAAAAAATTTCAGAATTGCACCTTGCAATGCGGAGAAATTACTGTTTGTGCATTTACAATATTCATTGATTTTTGCCATTGAAAAACATCATGTTATTCATATACCAGAAATGTTTGAAGCTACTGACTGAATGAAAGGAGCTGGCATCTCACTCTCTTTGAATCTTCTTTATCATGCTAAGAGGAGCAGGAAAAAGCAAAAAATTTCAGAATTGCACCTTGCAATGTGGAGAAATTACTGTTTGTGCATTTACAATATTCATTGATTTTTACCATTGAAAAACGTCCAGAAATGATTGAAGCTACTGACTGAATGAAAGTAGCTGGCATCTCACTCTCTTTGAATCTTCTTTACCATGCTAAGAGGAGCAGGAAAAAGCAAAAAATTTCAGACTTGCACCTTGCAATGCGGAGAAATTACTGTTTGTGCATTTACAATATTCATTGATTTTTGCCATTGAAAAACATCATGTTATTCATATACCAGAAATGTTTGAAGCTACTGACTGAATGAAAGGAGCTGGCATCTCACTCTCTTTGAATCTTCTTTATCATGCTAAGAGGAGCAGGAAAAAGCAAAAAATTTCAGAATTGCACCTTGCAATGCGGAGAAATTACTGTTTGTGCATTTACAATATTCATTGATTTTTGCCATTGAAAAACGTCCAGAAATGATTGAAGCTACTGACTGAATGAAAGTAGCTGGCATCTCACTCTCTTTGAATCTTCTTTACCATGCTAAGAGGAGCAGGAAAAAGCAAAAAATTTCAGACTTGCACCTTGCAATGCGGAGAAATTACTGTTTGTGCATTTACAATATTCATTGATTTTTGCCATTGAAAAACATCATGTTATTCATATACCAGAAATGTTTGAAGCTACTGACTGAATGAAAGGAGCTGGCATCTCACTCTCTTTGAATCTTCTTTATCATGCTAAGAGGAGCAGGAAAAAGCAAAAAATTTCAGAATTGCACCTTGCAATGCGGAGAAATTACTGTTTGTGCATTTACAATATTCATTGATTTTTGCCATTGAAAAACGTCCAGAAATGATTGAAGCTACTGACTGAATGAAAGGAGCTGGCATCTCACTCTCTTTGAATCTTCTTTATCATGCTAAGAGGAGCAGGAAAAAGCAAAAAATTTCAGAATTGCACCTTGCAATGCGGAGAAATTACTGTTTGTGCATTTACAATATTCATTGATTTTTGCCATTGAAAAACATCATGTTATTCATATACCAGAAATGTTTGAAGCTACTGACTGAATGAAAGGAGCTGGCATCTCACTCTCTTTGAATCTTCTTTATCATGCTAAGAGGAGCAGGAAAAAGCAAAAAATTTCAGAATTGCACCTTGCAATGCGGAGAAATTACTGTTTGTGCATTTACAATATTCATTGATTTTTGCCATTGAAAAACATCATGTTATTCATATACCAGAAATGTTTGAAGCTACTGACTGAATGAAAGGAGCTGGCATCTCACTCTCTTTGAATCTTCTTTATCATGCTAAGAGGAGCAGGAAAAAGCAAAAAATTTCAGAATTGCACCTTGCAATGTGGAGAAATTACTGTTTGTGCATTTACAATATTCATTGATTTTTACCATTGAAAAACGTCCAGAAATGATTGAAGCTACTGACTGAATGAAAGTAGCTGGCATCTCACTCTCTTTGAATCTTCTTTACCATGCTAAGAGGAGCAGGAAAAAGCAAAAAATTTCAGACTTGCACCTTGCAATGCGGAGAAATTACTGTTTGTGCATTTACAATATTCATTGATTTTTGCCATTGAAAAACATCATGTTATTCATATACCAGAAATGTTTGAAGCTACTGACTGAATGAAAGGAGCTGGCATCTCACTCTCTTTGAATCTTCTTTATCATGCTAAGAGGAGCAGGAAAAAGCAAAAAATTTCAGAATTGCACCTTGCAATGCGGAGAAATTACTGTTTGTGCATTTACAATATTCATTGATTTTTGCCATTGAAAAACGTCCAGAAATGATTGAAGCTACTGACTGAATGAAAGGAGCTGGCATCTCACTCTCTTTGAATCTTCTTTATCATGCTAAGAGGAGCAGGAAAAAGCAAAAAATTTCAGAATTGCACCTTGCAATGCGGAGAAATTACTGTTTGTGCATTTACAATATTCATTGATTTTTGCCATTGAAAAACGTCCAGAAATGATTGAAGCTACTGACTGAATGAAAGGAGCTGGCATCTCACTCTCTTTGAATCTTCTTTATCATGCTAAGAGGAGCAGGAAAAATCAAAAAATTTCAGAATTGCACCTTGCAATGCGGAGAAATTACTGTTTGTGCATTTACAATATTCATTGATTTTTGCCATTGAAAAACATGTTATTCATATACCAGAAATGTTTGAAGCTACTGACTGAATGAAAGGAGCTGCCACCTCACTCTCTTTGAATCTTCTTTATCATGCTAAGAGGAGCGGGAAAAAGCAAAAAATTTCAGAATTGCACCTTGCAATGCGGAGAAATTACTGTTTGTGCATTTACAATATTCATTGATTTTTGCCATTGAAAAACGTCCAGAAATGATTGAAGCTACTGACTGAATGAAAGGAGCTGGCATCTCACTCTCTTTGAATCTTCTTTATCATGCTAAGAGGAGCAGGAAAAAGCAAAAAATTTCAGAATTGCACCTTGCAATGCGGAGAAATTACTGTTTGTGCTTTTACAATATTCATTGATTTTTGCCATTGAAAAACATCATGTTATTCATATACCAGAAATGTTTGAAGCTACTGACTGAATGAAAGGAGCTGGCATCTAACTCTCTTTGAATCTTCTTTATCATGCTAAGAGGAGCAGGAAAAAGCAAAAAATTTCAGAATTGCACCTTGCAATGCGGAGAAATTACTGTTTGTGCATTTACAATATTCATTGATTTTTGCCATTGAAAAACGTCCAGAAATGATTGAAGCTACTGACTGAATGAAAGGAGCTGGCATCTCACTCTCTTTGAATCTTTTTTATCATGCTAAGAGGAGCAGGAAAAAGCAAAAAATTTCAGAATTGCACCTTGCAATGCGGAGAAATTACTGTTTGTGCATTTACAATATTCATTGATTTTTGCCATTGAAAAACGTCCAGAAATGATTGAAGCTACTGACTGAATGAAAGGAGCTGGCATCTCACTCTCTTTGAATCTTCTTTATCATGCTAAGAGGAGCAGGAAAAAGCAAAAAATTTCAGAATTGCAACTTGCAATGCGGAGAAATTACTGTTTGTGCATTTACAATATTCATTGATTTTTGCCATTGAAAAACATCATGTTATTCATATACCAGAAATGATTGAAGCTACTGACTGAATGAAAGGAGCTGGCATCTCACTCTCTTTGAATCTTCTTTATCATGCTAAGAGGAGCAGGAAAAAGCAAAAAATTTCAGAATTGCACCTTGCAATGCGGAGAAATTACTGTTTGTGCATTTACAATATTCATTGATTTTTGCCATTGAAAAACGTCCAGAAATGATTGAAGCTACTGACTGAATGAAAGGAGCTGGCATCTCACTCTCTTTGAATCTTCTTTATCATGCTAAGAGGAGCAGGAAAAAGCAAAAAATTTCAGAATTGCACCTTGCAATGCGGAGAAATTACTGTTTGTGCTTTTACAATATTCATTGATTTTTGCCATTGAAAAACATCATGTTATTCATATACAAGAAATGTTTGAAGCTACTGACTGAATGAAAGGAGCTGGCATCTCACTCTCTTTGAATCTTCTTTATCATGCTAAGAGGAGCAGGAAAAAGCAAAAAATTTCAGAATTGCACTTTGCAATGCGGAGAAATTACTGTTTGTGCATTTACAATATTCATTGATTTTTGCCATTAAAAAACGTCCAGAAATGATTGAAGCTACTGACTGAATGAAAGGAGCTGGCATCTCACTCTCTTTGAATCTTCTTTATCATGCTAAGAGGAGCAGGAAAAAGCAAAAAATTTCAGAATTGCACCTTGCAATGCGGAGAAATTACTGTTTGTGCATTTACAATATTCATTGATTTTTGCCATTGAAAAACGTCCAGAAATGATTGAAGCTACTGACTGAATGAAAGGAGCTGGCATCTCACTCTCTTTGAATCTTCTTTATCATGCTAAGAGGAGCAGGAAAAAGCAAAAAATTTCAGAATTGCACCTTGCAATGCGGAGAAATTACTGTTTGTGCATTTACAATATTCATTGATTTTTGCCATTGAAAAACATCATGTTATTCATATACCAGAAATGATTGAAGCTACTGACTGAATGAAAGGAGCTGGCATCTTACTCTCTTTGAATCTTCTTTGTCATGCTAAGAGGAGCAGGAAAAAGCAAAAAATTTCAGAATTGCACCTTGCAATGCGGAGAAATTACTGTTTGTGCATTTACAATATTCATTGATTTTTGCCATTGAAAAACGTCCAGAAATGATTGAAGCTACTGACTGAATGAAAGGAGCTGGCATCTCACTCTCTTTGAATCTTCTTTATCATGCTAAGAGGAGCAGGAAAAAGCAAAAAATTTCAGAATTGCACCTTGCAATGCGGAGAAATTACTGTTTGTGCATTTACAATATTCATTGATTTTTGCCATTGAAAAACGTCCAGAAATGATTGAAGCTACTGACTGAATGAAAGGAGCTGGCATCTCACTCTCTTTGAATCTTCTTTATCATGCTAAGAGGAGCAGGAAAAAGCAAAAAATTTCAGAATTGCACCTTGCAATGCGGAGAAATTACTGTTTGTGCATTTACAATATTCATTGATTTTTGCCATTGAAAAACGTCCAGAAATGATTGAAGCTACTGACTGAATGAAAGGAGCTGGCATCTCACTCTCTTTGAATCTTCTTTATCATGCTAAGAGGAGCAGGAAAAAGCAAAAAATTTTAGAATTGCACCTTGCAATGCGGAGAAATTACTGTTTGTGCATTTACAATATTCATTGATTTTTGCCATTGAAAAACGTCCAGAAATGATTGAAGCTACTGACTGAATGAAAGGAGCTGGCATCTCACTCTCTTTGAATCTTCTTTATCATGCTAAGAGGAGCAGGAAAAAGCAAAAAATTTCAGAATTGCACCTTGCAATGCGGAGAAATTACTGTTTGTGCATTTACAATATTCATTGATTTTTGCCATTGAAAAACATTATGTTATTCATATACCAGGAATGTTTGAAGCTACTGACTGAATGAAAGGAGCTGGCATCTCACTCTCTTTGAATCTTCTTTATCATGCTAAGAGGAGCAGGAAAAAGCAAAAAATTTCAGAATTGCACCTTGCAATGCGGAGAAATTACTGTTTGTGCATTTACAATATTCATTGATTTTTGCCATTGAAAAACATCATGTTATTCATATACCAGAAATGTTTGAAGCTACTGACTGAATGAAAGGAGCTGGCATCTCACTCTCTTTGAATCTTCTTTATCATGCTAAGAGGAGCAGGAAAAAGCAAAAAATTTCAGAATTGCACCTTGCAATGTGGAGAAATTACTGTTTGTGCATTTACAATATTCATTGATTTTTACCATTGAAAAACGTCCAGAAATGATTGAAGCTACTGACTGAATGAAAGTAGCTGGCAT
The DNA here is from genome assembly GCF_046119375.1 of Phyllobates terribilis. Lineage (NCBI taxonomy): Eukaryota > Metazoa > Chordata > Amphibia > Anura > Dendrobatidae > Phyllobates > Phyllobates terribilis. The sequence goes on from NW_027364410.1 coordinate 208,642, forward strand.
CTCACTCTCTTTGAATCTTCTTTACCACGCTAAGAGGAGCAGGAAAAAGCAAAAAATTTCAGACTTGCACCTTGCAATGCGGAGAAATTACTGTTTGTGCATTTACAATATTCATTGATTTTTGCCATTGAAAAACATCATGTTATTCATATACCAGAAATGTTTGAAGCTACTGACTGAATGAAAGGAGCTGGCATCTCACTCTCTTTGAATCTTCTTTATCATGCTAAGAGGAGCAGGAAAAAGCAAAAAATTTCAGAATTGCACCTTGCAATGCGGAGAAATTACTGTTTGTGCATTTACAATATTCATTGATTTTTGCCTTTGAAAAACGTCCAGAAATGATTGAAGCTACTGACTGAATGAAAGGAGCTGGCATCTCACTCTCTTTGAATCTTCTTTATCATGCTAAGAGGAGCAGGAAAAAGCAAAAAATTTCAGAATTGCACCTTGCAATGCGGAGAAATTACTGTTTGTGCATTTACAATATTCATTGATTTTTGCCATTGAAAAACGTCCAGAAATGATTGAAGCTACTGACTGAATGAAAGGAGCTGGCATCTCACTCTCTTTGAATCTTCTTTATCATGCTAAGAGGAGCAGGAAAAATCAAAAAATTTCAGAATTGCACCTTGCAATGCGGAGAAATTACTGTTTGTGCATTTACAATATTCATTGATTTTTGCCATTGAAAAACATGTTATTCATATACCAGAAATGTTTGAAGCTACTGACTGAATGAAAGGAGCTGGCACCTCACTCTCTTTGAATCTTCTTTATCATGCTAAGAGGAGCGGGAAAAAGCAAAAAATTTCAGAATTGCACCTTGCAATGCGGAGAAATTACTGTTTGTGCATTTACAATATTCATTGATTTTTGCCATTGAAAAACATCCAGAAATGATTGAAGGTACTGACTGAATGAAAGGAGCTGGCATCTCACTCTCTTTGAATCTTCTTTATCATGCTAAGAGGAGCAGGAAAAAGCAAAAAATTTCAGAATTGCACCTTGCAATGCGGAGAAATTACTGTTTGTGCATTTACAATATTCATTGATTTTTGCCATTGAAAAACGTCCAGAAATGATTGAAGCTACTGACTGAATGAAAGGAGCTGGCATCTCACTCTCTTTGAATCTTCTTTATCATGCTAAGAGGAGCAGGAAAAAACAAAAAATTTCAGAATTGCACCTTGCAATGCGGAGAAATTACAGTTTGTGCATTTACAATATTCATTGATTTTTGCCATTGAAAAACATCCAGAAATGATTGAAGCTACTGACTGAATGAAAGGAGCTGGCATCTCACTCTCTTTGAATATTCTTTATCATGCTAAGAGGAGCAGGAAAAAGCAAAAAATTTCAGAATTGCACCTTGCAATGCGGAGAAATTACTGTTTGTGCATTTACAATATTCATTGATTTTTGCCATTGAAAAACATCATGTTATTCATATACCAGAAATGTTTGAAGCTACTGACTGAATGAAAGGAGCTGGCATCTCACTCTCTTTGAATCTTCTTTATCATGCTAAGAGGAGCAGGAAAAAGCAAAAAATTTCAGAATTGCACCTTGCAATGCGGAGAAATTACTGTTTGTGCATTTACAATATTCATTGATTTTTGCCATTGAAAAACATCATGTTATTCATATACCAGAAATGTTTGAAGCTACTGACTGAATGAAAGGAGCTGGCATCTCACTCTCTTTGAATCTTCTTTATAATGCTAAGAGGAGCAGGAAAAAGCAAAACATTTCAGAATTGCACCTTGCAATGTGGAGAAATTACTGTTTGTGCATTTACAATATTCATTGATTTTTACGATTGAAAAACATCCAGAAATGATTGAAGCTACTGACTGAATGAAAGTAGCTGGCATCTCACTCTCTTTGAATCTTCTTTATCATGCTAAGAGGAGCAGGAAAAAGCAAAAAATTTCAGAATTGCACCTTGCAATGCAGAGAAATTACTGTTTGTGCATTTACAATATTCATTGATTTTTGCCATTGAAAAACATCATGTTATTCATATACCAGAAATGTTTGAAGCTACTGACTGAATGAAAGGAGCTGGCATATCACTCTCTTTGAATCTTTATCATGCTAAGAGGAGCAGGAAAAAGCAAAAAATTTCAGAATTGCACCTTGCAATGTGGAGAAATTACTGTTTGTGCATTTACAATATTCATTGATTTTTACCATTGAAAAACATCCAGAAATGATTGAAGCTACTGACTGAATGAAAGTAGCTGGCATCTCACTCTCTTTGTATCTTCTTTATCATGCTAAGAGGAGCAGGAAAAAGCAAAAAATTTCAGACTTGCACCTTGCAATGCGGAGAAATTACTGTTTGTGCATTTACAATATTCATTGATTTTTGCCATTGAAAAACATCATGTTATTCATATACCAGAAATGTTTGAAGCTACTGACTGAATGAAAGGAGCTGGCATCTCACTCTCTTTGAATCTTCTTTATCATGCTAAGAGGAGCAGGAAAAAGCAAAAAATTTCAGAATTGCACCTTGCAATGCGGAGAAATTACTGTTTGTGCATTTACAATATTCATTGATTTTTGCCATTGAAAAACGTCCAGAAATGATTGAAGCTACTGACTGAATGAAAGGAGCTGGCATCTCACTCTCTTTGAATCTTGTTTATCATGCTAAGAGGAGCAGGAAAAAGCAAAAAATTTCAGAATTGCAACTTGCAATGCGGAGAAATTACTGTTTGTGCATTTACAATATTCATTGATTTTTGCCATTGAAAAACGTCCAGAAATGATTGAAGCTACTGACTGAATGAAAGGAGCTGGCATCTCACTCTCTTTGAATCTACTTTATCATGCTAAGAGGAGCAGGAAAAAGCAAAAAATTTCAGAATTGCACCTTGCAATGCGGAGAAATTACTGTTTGTGCATTTACAATATTCATTGATTTTTGCCATTGAAAAACATCATGTTATTCATATACCAGAAATGATTGAAGATACTGACTGAATGAAAGGAGCTGGCATCTCACTCTCTTTGAATCTTCTTTATCATGCTAAGAGGAGCAGGAAAAAGCAAAAAATTTCAGAATTGCACCTTGCAATGCGGAGAAATTACTGTTTGTGCATTTACAATATTCATTGATTTTTGCCATTGAAAAACGTCCAGAAATGATTGAAGCTACTGACTGAATGAAAGGAACTGGCATCTCACTCTCTTTGAATCTTCTTTATCATGCTAAGAGGAGCAGGAAAAAGCAAAAAATTTCAGAATTGCACCTTGCAATGCGGAGAAATTACTGTTTGTGCATTTACAAAATTCATTGATTTTTGCCATTGAAAAACATCATGTTATTCATATACCAGAAATGTTTGAAGCTACTGACTGAATGAAAGGAGCTGACATCTCACTCTCTTTGAATCTTCTTTATCATGCTAAGAGGAGCAGGAAAAAGCAAAAAATTTCAGAATTGCACCTTGCAATGCGGAGAAATTACTGTTTGTGCATTTACAATATTCATTGATTTTTGCCATTGAAAAACATCCAGAAATGATTGAAGCTACTGACTGAATGAAAGGAGCTGGCATCTCACTCTCTTTGAATCTTCTTTATCATGCTAAGAGGAGCAGGAAAAAGCAAAAAATTTCAGAATTGCACCTTGCAATGCGGAGAAATTACTGTTTGTGCATTTACAATATTCATTGATTTTTGCCATTGAAAAACATCATGTTATTCATATACTAGAAATGTTTGAAGCTACTGACTGAATGAAAGGAGCTGGCATCTCACTCTCTTTGAATCTTCTTTATCATGCTAAGAGGAGCAGGAAAAAGCAAAAAATTTCAGAATTGCACCTTGCAATGCGGAGAAATTACTGTTTGTGCATTTACAATATTCATTGATTTTTGCCATTGAAAAACATCATGTTATTCATATACCAGAAATGTTTGAAGCTACTGACTGAATGAAAGGAGCTGGCATCTCACTCTCTTTGAATCTTCTTTATCATGCTAAGAGGAGCAGGAAAAAGCAAAAAATTTCAGAATTGCACCTTGCAATGTGGAGAAATTACTGTTTGTGCATTTACAATATTCATTGATTTTTACCATTGAAAAAGGTCCAGAAATGATTGAAGCTACTGACTGAATGAAAGTAGCTGGCATCTCACTCTCTTTGAATCTTCTTTATCATGCTAAGAGGAGCAGGAAAAAGCAAAAAATTTCAGACTTGCACCTTGCAATGCGGAGAAATTACTGTTTGTGCATTTACAATATTCATTGATTTTTGCCATTGAAAAACATCATGTTATTCATATACCAGAAATGTTTGAAGCTACTGACTGAATGAAAGGAGCTGGCATCTCACTCTCTTTGAATCTTCTTTATCATGCTAAGAGGAGCAGGAAAAAGCAAAAAATTTCAGAATCGCACCTTGCAATGCGGAGAAATTACTGTTTGTGCATTTACAATTTTCATTGATTTTTGCCATTGAAAAACGTCCAGAAATGATTGAAGGTACTGACTGAATGAAAGGAGCTGGCATCTCACTCTCTTTGAATCTTCTTTATCATGCTAAGAGGAGCAGGAAAAAGCAAAAAATTTCAGAATTGCACCTTGCAATGCGGAGAAATTACTGTTTGTGCATTTACAATATTCATTGATTTTTGCCATTGAAAAACGTCCAGAAATGATTGAAGCTACTGACTGAATGAAAGGAGCTGGCATCTCACTCTCTTTGAATCTTCTTTATCATGCTAAGAGGAGCAGGAAAAAGCAAAAAATTTCAGAATTGCACCTTGCAATGCGGAGAAATTACAGTTTGTGCATTTACAATATTCATTGATTTTTGCCATTGAAAAACATCCAGAAATGATTGAAGCTACTGACTGAATGAAAGGAGCTGGCATCTCACTCTCTTTGAATCTTCTTTATCATGCTAAGAGGAGCAGGAAAAAGCAAAAAATTTCAGAATTGCACCTTGCAATGCGGAGAAATTACTGTTTGTGCATTTACAATATTCATTGATTTTTGCCATTGAAAAACATCATGTTATTCATATACCAGAAATGTTTGAAGCTACTGACTGAATGAAAGGAGCTGGCATCTCACTCTCTTTGAATCTTCTTTATCATGCTAAGAGGAGCAGGAAAAAGCAAAAAATTTCAGAATTGCACCTTGCAATGCGGAGAAATTACTGTTTGTGCATTTACAATATTCATTGATTTTTGCCATTGAAAAACATGTTATTCATATACCAGAAATGTTTGAAGCTACTGACTGAATGAAAGGAGCTGGCACCTCACTCTCTTTGAATCTTTATCATGCTAAGAGGAGCGAGAAAAAGCAAAAAATTTCAGAATTGCACCTTGCAATGCGGAGAAATTACTGTTTGTGCATTTACAATATTCATTGATTTTTGCCATTGAAAAACGTCCAGAAATGATTGAAGGTACTGACTGAATGAAAGGAGCTGGCATCTCACTCTCTTTGAATCTTCTTTATCATGCTAAGAGGAGCAGGAAAAAGCAAAAAATTTCAGAATTGCACCTTGCAATGCGGAGAAATTACTGTTTGTGCATTTACAATATTCATTGATTTTTGCCATTGAAAAACGTCCAGAAATGATTGAAGCTGCTGACTGAATGAAAGGAGCTGGCATCTCACTCTCTTTGAATCTTCTTTATTATGCTAAGAGGAGCAGGAAAAAGCAAAAAATTTCAGAATTGCACCTTGCAATGCGGAGAAATTACAGTTTGTGCATTTACAATATTCATTGATTTTTGCCATTGAAAAACATCCAGAAATGATTGAAGCTACTGACTGAATGAAAGGAGCTGGCATCTCACTCTCTTTGAATCTTCTTTATCATGCTAAGAGGAGCAGGAAAAAGCAAAAAATTTCAGAATTGCACCTTGCAATGCGGAGAAATTACTGTTTGTGCATTTACAATATTCATTGATTTTTGCCATTGAAAAACATCATGTTATTCATATACCAGAAATGTTTGAAGCTACTGACTGAATGAAAGGAGCTGGCATCTCACTCTCTTTGAATCTTCTTTATCATGCTAAGAGGAGCAGGAAAAAGCAAAAAATTTCAGAATTGCACCTTGCAATGTGGAGAAATTACTGTTTGTGCATTTACAATATTCATTGATTTTTACCATTGAAAAACGTCCAGAAATGATTGAAGCTACTGACTGAATGAAAGTAGCTGGCATCTCACTCTCTTTGAATCTTCTTTATCATGCTAAGAGGAGCAGGAAAAAGCAAAAAATTTCAGACTTGCACCTTGCAATGCGGAGAAATTACTGTTTGTGCATTTACAATATTCATTGATTTTTGCCATTGAAAAACATCATGTTATTCATATACCAGAAATGTTTGAAGCTACTGACTGAATGAAAGGAGCTGGCATCTCACTCTCTTTGAATCTTCTTTATCATGCTAAGAGGAGCAGGAAAAAGCAAAAAATTTCAGAATTGCACCTTGCAATGCGGAGAAATTACTGTTTGTGCATTTACAATATTCATTGATTTTTGCCATTGAAAAACGTCCAGAAATGATTGAAGCTACTGACTGAATGAAAGGAGCTGGCATCTCACTCTCTTTGAATCTTGTTTATCATGCTAAGAGGAGCAGGAAAAAGCAAAAAATTTCAGAATTGCACCTTGCAATGCGGAGAAATTACTGTTTGTGCATTTACAATATTCATTGATTTTTGCCATTGAAAAACATCCAGAAATGATTGAAGCTACTGACTGAATGAAAGGAGCTGGCATCTCACTCTCTTTGAATCTTCTTTATCATGCTAAGAGGAGCAGGAAAAAGCAAAAAATTTCAGAATTGCACCTTGCAATGCGGAGAAATTACTGTTTGTGCATTTACAATATTCATTGATTTTTGCCATTGAAAAACATCATGTTATTCATATACCAGAAATGTTTGAAGCTACTGACTGAATGAAAGGAGCTGGCATCTCACTCTCTTTGAATCTTCTTTATCATGCTAAGAGGAGCAGGAAAAAGCAAAAAATTTCAGAATTGCACCTTGCAATGTGGAGAAATTACTGTTTGTGCATTTACAATATTCATTGATTTTTACCATTAAAAAACGTCCAGAAATGATTGAAGCTACTGACTGAATGAAAGTAGCTGGCATCTCACTCTCTTTGAATCTTCTTTATCATGCTAAGAGGAGCAGGAAAAAGCAAAAAATTTCAGACTTGCACCTTGCAATGCGGAGAAATTACTGTTTGTGCATTTACAATATTCTTTGATTTTTGCCATTGAAAAACATCATGTTATTCATATACCAGAAATGTTTGAAGCTACTGACTGAATGAAAGGAGCTGGCATCTCACTCTCTTTGAATCTTCTTTATCATGCTAAGAGGAGCAGGAAAAAGCAAAAAATTTCAGAATTGCACCTTGCAATGCGGAGAAATTACTGTTTGTGCATTTACAATATTCATTGATTTTTGCCATTGAAAAACGTCCAGAAATGATTGAAGCTACTGACTGAATGAAAGGAGCTGGCATCTCACTCTCTTTGAATCTTGTTTATCATGCTAAGAGGAGCAGGAAAAAGCAAAAAATTTCAGAATTGCACCTTGCAATGCGGAGAAATTACTGTTTGTGCATTTACAATATTCATTGATTTTTGCCATTGAAAAACATCCAGAAATGATTGAAGCTACTGACTGAATGAAAGGAGCTGGCATCTCACTCTCTTTGAATCTTCTTTATCATGCTAAGAGGAGCAGGAAAAAGCAAAAAAATTCAGAATTGCACCTTGCAATGCGGAGAAATTACTGTTTGTGCATTTACAAAATTCATTGATTTTTGCCATTGAAAAACATCATGTTATTCATATACCAGAAATGTTTGAAGCTACTGACTGAATGAAAGGAGCTGACATCTCACTCTCTTTGAATCTTCTTTATCATGCTAAGAGGAGCAGGAAAAAGCAAAAAATTTCAGAATTGCACCTTGCAATGCGGAGAAATTACTGTTTGTGCATTTACAATATTCATTGATTTTTGCCATTGAAAAACATCCAGAAATGATTGAAGCTACTGACTGAATGAAAGGAGCTGGCATCTCACTCTCTTTGAATCTTCTTTATCATGCTAAGAGGAGCAGGAAAAAGCAAAAAATTTCAGAATTGCACCTTGCAATGCGGAGAAATTACTGTTTGTGCATTTTCAATATTCATTGATTTTTGCCATTGAAAAACATCATGTTATTCATATACCAGAAATGTTTGAAGCTACTGACTGAATGAAAGGAGCTGGCATCTCACTCTCTTTGAATCTTCTTTATCATGCTAAGAGGAGCAGGAAAAAGCAAAAAATTTCAGAATTGCACCTTGCAATGCGGAGAAATTACTGTTTGTGCATTTACAATATTCATTGATTTTTGCCATTGAAAAACATCATGTTATTCATATACCAGAAATGTTTGAAGCTACTGACTGAATGAAAGGAGCTGGCATCTCACTCTCTTTGAATCTTCTTTATCATGCTAAGAGGAGCAGGAAAAAGCAAAAAATTTCAGAATTGCACCTTGCAATGTGGAGAAATTACTGTTTGTGCATTTACAATATTCATTGATTTTTACCATTGAAAAAGGTCCAGAAATGATTGAAGCTACTGACTGAATGAAAGTAGCTGGCATCTCACTCTCTTTGAATCTTCTTTATCATGCTAAGAGGAGCAGGAAAAAGCAAAAAATTTCAGACTTGCACCTTGCAATGCGGAGAAATTACTGTTTGTGCATTTACAATATTCATTGATTTTTGCCATTGAAAAACATCATGTTATTCATATACCAGAAATGTTTGAAGCTACTGACTGAATGAAAGGAGCTGGCATCTCACTCTCTTTGAATCTTCTTTATCATGCTAAGAGGAGCAGGAAAAAGCAAAAAATTTCAGAATCGCACCTTGCAATGCGGAGAAATTACTGTTTGTGCATTTACAATTTTCATTGATTTTTGCCATTGAAAAACGTCCAGAAATGATTGAAGGTACTGACTGAATGAAAGGAGCTGGCATCTCACTCTCTTTGAATCTTTATCATGCTAAGAGGAGCAGGAAAAAGCAAAAAATTTCAGAATTGCACCTTGCAATGCGGAGAAATTACTGTTTGTGCATTTACAATATTCATTGATTTTTGCCATTGAAAAACGTCCAGAAATGATTGAAGCTACTGACTGAATGAAAGGAGCTGGCATCTCACTCTCTTTGAATCTTCTTTATCATGCTAAGAGGAGCAGGAAAAAGCAAAAAATTTCAGAATTGCACCTTGCAATGCGGAGAAATTACAGTTTGTGCATTTACAATATTCATTGATTTTTGCCATTGAAAAACATCCAGAAATGATTGAAGCTACTGACTGAATGAAAGGAGCTGGCATCTCACTCTCTTTGAATCTTCTTTATCATGCTAAGAGGAGCAGGAAAAAGCAAAAAATTTCAGAATTGCACCTTGCAATGCGGAGAAATTACTGTTTGTGCATTTACAATATTCATTGATTTTTGCCATTGAAAAACATCATGTTATTCATATACCAGAAATGTTTGAAGCTACTGACTGAATGAAAGGAGCTGGCATCTCACTCTCTTTGAATCTTCTTTATCATGCTAAGAGGAGCAGGAAAAAGCAAAAAATTTCAGAATTGCACCTTGCAATGTGGAGAAATTACTGTTTGTGCATTTACAATATTCATTGATTTTTACCATTGAAAAACGTCCAGAAATGATTGAAGCTACTGACTGAATGAAAGTAGCTGGCATCTCACTCTCTTTGAATCTTCTTTATCATGCTAAGAGGAGCAGGAAAAAGCAAAAAATTTCAGACTTGCACCTTGCAATGCGGAGAAATTACTGTTTGTGCATTTACAATATTCATTGATTTTTGCCATTGAAAAACATCATGTTATTCATATACCAGAAATGTTTGAAGCTACTGACTGAATGAAAGGAGCTGGCATCTCACTCTCTTTGAATCTTCTTTATCATGCTAAGAGGAGCAGGAAAAAGCAAAAAATTTCAGAATTGCACCTTGCAATGCGGAGAAATTACTGTTTGTGCATTTACAATATTCATTGATTTTTGCCATTGAAAAACGTCCAGAAATGATTGAAGCTACTGACTGAATGAAAGGTGCTGGCATCTCACTCTCTTTGAATCTTGTTTATCATGCTAAGAGGAGCAGGAAAAAGCAAAAAATTTCAGAATTGCACCTTGCAATGCGGAGAAATTACTGTTTGTGCATTTACAATATTCATTGATTTTTGCCATTGAAAAACATCCAGAAATGATTGAAGCTACTGACTGAATGAAAGGAGCTGGCATCTCACTCTCTTTGAATCTTCTTTATCATGCTAAGAGGAGCAGGAAAAAGCAAAAAATTTCAGAATTGCACCTTGCAATGCGGAGAAATTACTGTTTGTGCATTTACAATATTCATTGATTTTTGCCATTGAAAAACATCATGTTATTCATATACCAGAAATGTTTGAAGCTACTGACTGAATGAAAGGAGCTGGCATCTCACTCTCTTTGAATCTTCTTTATCATGCTAAGAGGAGCAGGAAAAAGCAAAAAATTTCAGAATTGCACCTTGCAATGTGGAGAAATTACTGTTTGTGCATTTACAATATTCATTGATTTTTACCATTGAAAAACGTCCAGAAATGATTGAAGCTACTGACTGAATGAAAGTAGCTGGCATCTCACTCTCTTTGAATCTTCTTTATCATGCTAAGAGGAGCAGGAAAAAGCAAAAAATTTCAGACTTGCACCTTGCAATGCGGAGAAATTACTGTTTGTGCATTTACAATATTCATTGATTTTTGCCATTGAAAAACATCATGTTATTCATATACCAGAAATGTTTGAAGCTACTGACTGAATGAAAGGAGCTGGCATCTCACTCTCTTTGAATCTTCTTTATCATGCTAAGAGGAGCAGGAAAAAGCAAAAAATTTCAGAATTGCACCTTGCAATGCGGAGAAATTACTGTTTGTGCATTTACAATATTCATTGATTTTTGCCATTGAAAAACGTCCAGAAATGATTGAAGCTACTGACTGAATGAAAGGAGCTGGCATCTCACTCTCTTTGAATCTTGTTTATCATGCTAAGAGGAGCAGGAAAAAGCAAAAAATTTCAGAATTGCACCTTGCAATGCGGAGAAATTACTGTTTGTGCATTTACAATATTCATTGATTTTTGCCATTGAAAAACATCCAGAAATGATTGAAGCTACTGACTGAATGAAAGGAGCTGGCATCTCACTCTCTTTGAATCTTCTTTATCATGCTAAGAGGAGCAGGAAAAAGCAAAAAATTTCAGAATTGCACCTTGCAATGCGGAGAAATTACTGTTTGTGCATTTACAATATTCATTGATTTTTGCCATTGAAAAACATCATGTTATTCATATACCAGAAATGTTTGAAGCTACTGACTGAATGAAAGGAGCTGGCATCTCACTCTCTTTGAATCTTCTTTATCATGCTAAGAGGAGCAGGAAAAAGCAAAAAATTTCAGAATTGCACCTTGCAATGTGGAGAAATTACTGTTTGTGCATTTACAATATTCATTGATTTTTACCATTGAAAAACGTCCAGAAATGATTGAAGCTACTGACTGAATGAAAGTAGCTGGCATCTCACTCTCTTTGAATCTTCTTTATCATGCTAAGAGGAGCAGGAAAAAGCAAAAAATTTCAGAATTGCACCTTGCAATGCGGAGAAATTACTGTTTGTGCATTTACAATATTCATTGATTTTTGCCATTGAAAAACATCATGTTATTCATATACCAGAAATGTTTGAAGCTACTGACTGAATGAAAGGAGCTGGCATCTCACTCTCTTTGAATCTTCTTTATCATGCTAAGAGGAGCAGGAAAAAGCAAAAAATTTCAGAATTGCACCTTGCAATGTGGAGAAATTACTGTTTGTGCATTTACAATATTCATTGATTTTTACCATTGAAAAACGTCCAGAAATGATTGAAGCTACTGACTGAATGAAAGTAGCTGGCATCTCACTCTCTTTGAATCTTCTTTATCATGCTAAGAGGAGCAGGAAAAAGCAAAAAATTTCAGACTTGCACCTTGCAATGCGGAGAAATTACTGTTTGTGCATTTACAATATTCATTGATTTTTGCCATTGAAAAACATCATGTTATTCATATACCAGAAATGTTTGAAGCTACTGACTGAATGAAAGGAGCTGGCATCTCACTCTCTTTGAATCTTCTTTATCATGCTAAGAGGAGCAGGAAAAAGCAAAAAATTTCAGAATTGCACCTTGCAATGCGGAGAAATTACTGTTTGTGCATTTACAATATTCATTGATTTTTGCCATTGAAAAACGTCCAGAAATGATTGAAGCTACTGACTGAATGAAAGGAGCTGGCATCTCACTCTCTTTGAATCTTGTTTATCATGCTAAGAGGAGCAGGAAAAAGCAAAAAATTTCAGAATTGCACCTTGCAATGCGGAGAAATTACTGTTTGTGCATTTACAATATTCATTGATTTTTGCCATTGAAAAACATCCAGAAATGATTGAAGCTACTGACTGAATGAAAGGAGCTGGCATCTCACTCTCTTTGAATCTTCTTTATCATGCTAAGAGGAGCAGGAAAAAGCAAAAAATTTCAGAATTGCACCTTGCAATGCGGAGAAATTACTGTTTGTGCATTTACAATATTCATTGATTTTTGCCATTGAAAAACATCATGTTATTCATATACCAGAAATGTTTGAAGCTACTGACTGAATGAAAGGAGCTGGCATCTCACTCTCTTTGAATCTTCTTTATCATGCTAAGAGGAGCAGGAAGAAGCAAAAAATTTCAGAATTGCACCTTGCAATGTGGAGAAATTACTGTTTGTGCATTTACAATATTCATTGATTTTTACCATTGAAAAACGTCCAGAAATGATTGAAGCTACTGACTGAATGAAAGTAGCTGGCATCTCACTCTCTTTGAATCTTCTTTATCATGCTAAGAGGAGCAGGAAAAAGCAAAAAATTTCAGACTTGCACCTTGCAATGCGGAGAAATTACTGTTTGTGCATTTACAATATTCATTGATTTTTGCCATTGAAAAACATCATGTTATTCATATACCAGAAATGTTTGAAGCTACTGACTGAATGAAAGGAGCTGGCATCTCACTCTCTTTGAATCTTCTTTATCATGCTAAGAGGAGCAGGAAAAAGCAAAAAATTTCAGAATTGCACCTTGCAATGCGGAGAAATTACTGTTTGTGCATTTACAATATTCATTGATTTTTGCCATTGAAAAACGTCCAGAAATGATTGAAGCTACTGACTGAATGAAAGGAGCTGGCATCTCACTCTCTTTGAATCTTGTTTATCATGCTAAGAGGAGCAGGAAAAAGCAAAAAATTTCAGAATTGCACCTTGCAATGCGGAGAAATTACTGTTTGTGCATTTACAATATTCATTGATTTTTGCCATTGAAAAACATCCAGAAATGATTGAAGCTACTGACTGAATGAAAGGAGCTGGCATCTCACTCTCTTTGAATCTTCTTTATCATGCTAAGAGGAGCAGGAAAAAGCAAAAAATTTCAGAATTGCACCTTGCAATGCGGAGAAATTACTGTTTGTGCATTTACAAAATTCATTGATTTTTGCCATTGAAAAACATCATGTTATTCATATACCAGAAATGTTTGAAGCTACTGACTGAATGAAAGGAGCTGACATCTCACTCTCTTTGAATCTTCTTTATCATGCTAAGAGGAGCAGGAAAAAGCAAAAAATTTCAGAATTGCACCTTGCAATGCGGAGAAATTACTGTTTGTGCATTTACAATATTCATTGATTTTTGCCATTGAAAAACATCCAGAAATGATTGAAGCTACTGACTGAATGAAAGGAGCTGGCATCTCACTCTCTTTGAATCTTCTTTATCATGCTAAGAGGAGCAGGAAAAAGCAAAAAATTTCAGAATTGCACCTTGCAATGCGGAGAAATTACTGTTTGTGCATTTACAATATTCATTGATTTTTGCCATTGAAAAACATCATGTTATTCATATACCAGAAATGTTTGAAGCTACTGACTGAATGAAAGGAGCTGGCATCTCACTCTCTTTGAATCTTCTTTATCATGCTAAGAGGAGCAGGAAAAAGCAAAAAATTTCAGAATTGCACCTTGCAATGCGGAGAAATTACTGTTTGTGCATTTACAATATTCATTGATTTTTGCCATTGAAAAACATCATGTTATTCATATACCAGAAATGTTTGAAGCTACTGACTGAATGAAAGGAGCTGGCATCTCACTCTCTTTGAATCTTCTTTATCATGCTAAGAGGAGCAGGAAAAAGCAAAAAATTTCAGAATTGCACCTTGCAATGTGGAGAAATTACTGTTTGTGCATTTACAATATTCATTGATTTTTACCATTGAAAAAGGTCCAGAAATGATTGAAGCTACTGACTGAATGAAAGTAGCTGGCATCTCACTCTCTTTGAATCTTCTTTATCATGCTAAGAGGAGCAGGAAAAAGCAAAAAATTTCAGACTTGCACCTTGCAATGCGGAGAAATTACTGTTTGTGCATTTACAATATTCATTGATTTTTGCCATTGAAAAACATCATGTTATTCATATACCAGAAATGTTTGAAGCTACTGACTGAATGAAAGGAGCTGGCATCTCACTCTCTTTGAATCTTCTTTATCATGCTAAGAGGAGCAGGAAAAAGCAAAAAATTTCAGAATCGCACCTTGCAATGCGGAGAAATTACTGTTTGTGCATTTACAATATTCATTGATTTTTACCATTGAAAAACGTCCAGAAATGATTGAAGCTACTGACTGAATGAAAGTAGCTGGCATCTCACTCTCTTTGAATCTTCTTTATCATGCTAAGAGGAGCAGGAAAAAGCAAAAAATTTCAGACTTGCACCTTGCAATGCGGAGAAATTACTGTTTGTGCATTTACAATATTCATTGATTTTTGCCATTGAAAAACATCATGTTATTCATATACCAGAAATGTTTGAAGCTACTGACTGAATGAAAGGAGCTGGCATCTCACTCTCTTTGAATCTTCTTTATCATGCTAAGAGGAGCAGGAAAAAGCAAAAAATTTCAGAATTGCACCTTGCAATGCGGAGAAATTACTGTTTGTGCATTTACAATATTCATTGATTTTTGCCATTGAAAAACGTCCAGAAATGATTGAAGCTACTGACTGAATGAAAGGAGCTGGCATCTCACTCTCTTTGAATCTTGTTTATCATGCTAAGAGGAGCAGGAAAAAGCAAAAAATTTCAGAATTGCACCTTGCAATGCGGAGAAATTACTGTTTGTGCATTTACAATATTCATTGATTTTTGCCATTGAAAAACATCCAGAAATGATTGAAGCTACTGACTGAATGAAAGGAGCTGGCATCTCACTCTCTTTGAATCTTCTTTATCATGCTAAGAGGAGCAGGAAAAAGCAAAAAATTTCAGAATTGCACCTTGCAATGCGGAGAAATTACTGTTTGTGCATTTACAATATTCATTGATTTTTGCCATTGAAAAACATCATGTTATTCATATACCAGAAATGTTTGAAGCTACTGACTGAATGAAAGGAGCTGGCATCTCACTCTCTTTGAATCTTCTTTATCATGCTAAGAGGAGCAGGAAAAAGCAAAAAATTTCAGAATTGCACCTTGCAATGTGGAGAAATTACTGTTTGTGCATTTACAATATTCATTGATTTTTACCATTGAAAAACGTCCAGAAATGATTGAAGCTACTGACTGAATGAAAGTAGCTGGCATCTCACTCTCTTTGAATCTTCTTTATCATGCTAAGAGGAGCAGGAAAAAGCAAAAAATTTCAGAATTGCACCTTGCAATGCGGAGAAATTACTGTTTGTGCATTTACAATATTCATTGATTTTTGCCATTGAAAAACATCATGTTATTCATATACCAGAAATGTTTGAAGCTACTGACTGAATGAAAGGAGCTGGCATCTCACTCTCTTTGAATCTTCTTTATCATGCTAAGAGGAGCAGGAAAAAGCAAAAAATTTCAGAATTGCACCTTGCAATGTGGAGAAATTACTGTTTGTGCATTTACAATATTCATTGATTTTTACCATTGAAAAACGTCCAGAAATGATTGAAGCTACTGACTGAATGAAAGTAGCTGGCATCTCACTCTCTTTGAATCTTCTTTATCATGCTAAGAGGAGCAGGAAAAAGCAAAAAATTTCAGACTTGCACCTTGCAATGCGGAGAAATTACTGTTTGTGCATTTACAATATTCATTGATTTTTGCCATTGAAAAACATCATGTTATTCATATACCAGAAATGTTTGAAGCTACTGACTGAATGAAAGGAGCTGGCATCTCACTCTCTTTGAATCTTCTTTATCATGCTAAGAGGAGCAGGAAAAAGCAAAAAATTTCAGAATTGCACCTTGCAATGCGGAGAAATTACTGTTTGTGCATTTACAATATTCATTGATTTTTGCCATTGAAAAACGTCCAGAAATGATTGAAGCTACTGACTGAATGAAAGGAGCTGGCATCTCACTCTCTTTGAATCTTGTTTATCATGCTAAGAGGAGCAGGAAAAAGCAAAAAATTTCAGAATTGCACCTTGCAATGCGGAGAAATTACTGTTTGTGCATTTACAATATTCATTGATTTTTGCCATTGAAAAACATCCAGAAATGATTGAAGCTACTGACTGAATGAAAGGAGCTGGCATCTCACTCTCTTTGAATCTTCTTTATCATGCTAAGAGGAGCAGGAAAAAGCAAAAAATTTCAGAATTGCACCTTGCAATGCGGAGAAATTACTGTTTGTGCATTTACAATATTCATTGATTTTTGCCATTGAAAAACATCATGTTATTCATATACCAGAAATGTTTGAAGCTACTGACTGAATGAAAGGAGCTGGCATCTCACTCTCTTTGAATCTTCTTTATCATGCTAAGAGGAGCAGGAAAAAGCAAAAAATTTCAGAATTGCACCTTGCAATGTGGAGAAATTACTGTTTGTGCATTTACAATATTCATTGATTTTTACCATTGAAAAACGTCCAGAAATGATTGAAGCTACTGACTGAATGAAAGTAGCTGGCATCTCACTCTCTTTGAATCTTCTTTATCATGCTAAGAGGAGCAGGAAAAAGCAAAAAATTTCAGACTTGCACCTTGCAATGCGGAGAAATTACTGTTTGTGCATTTACAATATTCATTGATTTTTGCCATTGAAAAACATCATGTTATTCATATACCAGAAATGTTTGAAGCTACTGACTGAATGAAAGGAGCTGGCATCTCACTCTCTTTGAATCTTCTTTATCATGCTAAGAGGAGCAGGAAAAAGCAAAAAATTTCAGAATTGCACCTTGCAATGCGGAGAAATTACTGTTTGTGCATTTACAATATTCATTGATTTTTGCCATTGAAAAACGTCCAGAAATGATTGAAGCTACTGACTGAATGAAAGGAGCTGGCATCTCACTCTCTTTGAATCTTGTTTATCATGCTAAGAGGAGCAGGAAAAAGCAAAAAATTTCAGAATTGCACCTTGCAATGCGGAGAAATTACTGTTTGTGCATTTACAATATTCATTGATTTTTGCCATTGAAAAACATCCAGAAATGATTGAAGCTACTGACTGAATGAAAGGAGCTGGCATCTCACTCTCTTTGAATCTTCTTTATCATGCTAAGAGGAGCAGGAAAAAGCAAAAAATTTCAGAATTGCACCTTGCAATGCGGAGAAATTACTGTTTGTGCATTTACAAAATTCATTGATTTTTGCCATTGAAAAACATCATGTTATTCATATACCAGAAATGTTTGAAGCTACTGACTGAATGAAAGGAGCTGACATCTCACTCTCTTTGAATCTTCTTTATCATGCTAAGAGGAGCAGGAAAAAGCAAAAAATTTCAGAATTGCACCTTGCAATGCGGAGAAATTACTGTTTGTGCATTTACAATATTCATTGATTTTTGCCATTGAAAAACATCCAGAAATGATTGAAGCTACTGACTGAATGAAAGGAGCTGGCATCTCACTCTCTTTGAATCTTCTTTATCATGCTAAGAGGAGCAGGAAAAAGCAAAAAATTTCAGAATTGCACCTTGCAATGCGGAGAAATTACTGTTTGTGCATTTACAATATTCATTGATTTTTGCCATTGAAAAACATCATGTTATTCATATACCAGAAATGTTTGAAGCTACTGACTGAATGAAAGGAGCTGGCATCTCACTCTCTTTGAATCTTCTTTATCATGCTAAGAGGAGCAGGAAAAAGCAAAAAATTTCAGAATTGCACCTTGCAATGCGGAGAAATTACTGTTTGTGCATTTACAATATTCATTGATTTTTGCCATTGAAAAACATCATGTTATTCATATACCAGAAATGTTTGAAGCTACTGACTGAATGAAAGGAGCTGGCATCTCACTCTCTTTGAATCTTCTTTATCATGCTAAGAGGAGCAGGAAAAAGCAAAAAATTTCAGAATTGCACCTTGCAATGTGGAGAAATTACTGTTTGTGCATTTACAATATTCATTGATTTTTACCATTGAAAAAGGTCCAGAAATGATTGAAGCTACTGACTGAATGAAAGTAGCTGGCATCTCACTCTCTTTGAATCTTCTTTATCATGCTAAGAGGAGCAGGAAAAAGCAAAAAATTTCAGACTTGCACCTTGCAATGCGGAGAAATTACTGTTTGTGCATTTACAATATTCATTGATTTTTGCCATTGAAAAACATCATGTTATTCATATACCAGAAATGTTTGAAGCTACTGACTGAATGAAAGGAGCTGGCATCTCACTCTCTTTGAATCTTCTTTATCATGCTAAGAGGAGCAGGAAAAAGCAAAAAATTTCAGAATCGCACCTTGCAATGCGGAGAAATTACTGTTTGTGCATTTACAATTTTCATTGATTTTTGCCATTGAAAAACGTCCAGAAATGATTGAAGGTACTGACTGAATGAAAGGAGCTGGCATCTCACTCTCTTTGAATCTTCTTTATCATGCTAAGAGGAGCAGGAAAAAGCAAAAAATTTCAGAATTGCACCTTGCAATGCGGAGAAATTACTGTTTGTGCATTTACAATATTCATTGATTTTTGCCATTGAAAAACGTCCAGAAATGATTGAAGCTACTGACTGAATGAAAGGAGCTGGCATCTCACTCTCTTTGAATCTTCTTTATCATGCTAAGAGGAGCAGGAAAAAGCAAAAAATTTCAGAATTGCACCTTGCAATGCGGAGAAATTACAGTTTGTGCATTTACAATATTCATTGATTTTTGCCATTGAAAAACATCCAGAAATGATTGAAGCTACTGACTGAATGAAAGGAGCTGGCATCTCACTCTCTTTGAATCTTCTTTATCATGCTAAGAGGAGCAGGAAAAAGCAAAAAATTTCAGAATTGCACCTTGCAATGCGGAGAAATTACTGTTTGTGCATTTACAATATTCATTGATTTTTGCCATTGAAAAACATCATGTTATTCATATACCAGAAATGTTTGAAGCTACTGACTGAATGAAAGGAGCTGGCATCTCACTCTCTTTGAATCTTCTTTATCATGCTAAGAGGAGCAGGAAAAAGCAAAAAATTTCAGAATTGCACCTTGCAATGCGGAGAAATTACTGTTTGTGCATTTACAATATTCATTGATTTTTGCCATTGAAAAACATGTTATTCATATACCAGAAATGTTTGAAGCTACTGACTGAATGAAAGGAGCTGGCACCTCACTCTCTTTGAATCTTTATCATGCTAAGAGGAGCGGGAAAAAGCAAAAAATTTCAGAATTGCACCTTGCAATGCGGAGAAATTACTGTTTGTGCATTTACAATATTCATTGATTTTTGCCATTGAAAAACGTCCAGAAATGATTGAAGGTACTGACTGAATGAAAGGAGCTGGCATCTCACTCTCTTTGAATCTTCTTTATCATGCTAAGAGGAGCAGGAAAAAGCAAAAAATTTCAGAATTGCACCTTGCAATGCGGAGAAATTACTGTTTGTGCATTTACAATATTCATTGATTTTTGCCATTGAAAAACGTCCAGAAATGATTGAAGCTACTGACTGAATGAAAGGAGCTGGCATCTCACTCTCTTTGAATCTTCTTTATTATGCTAAGAGGAGCAGGAAAAAGCAAAAAATTTCAGAATTGCACCTTGCAATGCGGAGAAATTACAGTTTGTGCATTTACAATATTCATTGATTTTTGCCATTGAAAAACATCCAGAAATGATTGAAGCTACTGACTGAATGAAAGGAGCTGGCATCTCACTCTCTTTGAATCTTCTTTATCATGCTAAGAGGAGCAGGAAAAAGCAAAAAATTTCAGAATTGCACCTTGCAATGCTGAGAAATTACTGTTTGTGCATTTACAATATTCATTGATTTTTGCCATTGAAAAACATCATGTTATTCATATACCAGAAATGTTTGAAGCTACTGACTGAATGAAAGGAGCTGGCATCTCACTCTCTTTGAATCTTCTTTATCATGCTAAGAGGAGCAGGAAAAAGCAAAAAATTTCAGAATTGCACCTTGCAATGTGGAGAAATTACTGTTTGTGCATTTACAATATTCATTGATTTTTACCATTGAAAAACATCCAGAAATGATTGAAGCTACTGACTGAATGAAAGTAGCTGGCATCTCACTCTCTTTGAATCTTCTTTATCATGCTAAGAGGAGCAGGAAAAAGCAAAAAATTTCAGACTTGCACCTTGCAATGCGGAGAAATTACTGTTTGTGCATTTACAATATTCATTGATTTTTGCCATTGAAAAACATCATGTTATTCATATACCAGAAATGTTTGAAGCTACTGACTGAATGAAAGGAGCTGGCATCTCACTCTCTTTGAATCTTCTTTATCATGCTAAGAGGAGCAGGAAAAAGCAAAAAATTTCAGAATTGCACCTTGCAATGCGGAGAAATTACTGTTTGTGCATTTACAATATTCATTGATTTTTGCCATTGAAAAACGTCCAGAAATGATTGAAGCTACTGACTGAATGAAAGGAGCTGGCATCTCACTCTCTTTGAATCTTGTTTATCATGCTAAGAGGAGCAGGAAAAAGCAAAAAATTTCAGAATTGCACCTTGCAATGCGGAGAAATTACTGTTTGTGCATTTACAATATTCATTGATTTTTGCCATTGAAAAACATCCAGAAATGATTGAAGCTACTGACTGAATGAAAGGAGCTGGCATCTCACTCTCTTTGAATCTTCTTTATCATGCTAAGAGGAGCAGGAAAAAGCAAAAAATTTCAGAATTGCACCTTGCAATGCGGAGAAATTACTGTTTGTGCATTTACAATATTCATTGATTTTTGCCATTGAAAAACATCATGTTATTCATATACCAGAAATGTTTGAAGCTACTGACTGAATGAAAGGAGCTGGCATCTCACTCTCTTTGAATCTTCTTTATCATGCTAAGAGGAGCAGGAAAAAGCAAAAAATTTCAGAATTGCACCTTGCAATGTGGAGAAATTACTGTTTGTGCATTTACAATATTCATTGATTTTTACCATTGAAAAACGTCCAGAAATGATTGAAGCTACTGACTGAATGAAAGTAGCTGGCATCTCACTCTCTTTGAATCTTCTTTATCATGCTAAGAGGAGCAGGAAAAAGCAAAAAATTTCAGACTTGCACCTTGCAATGCGGAGAAATTACTGTTTGTGCATTTACAATATTCATTGATTTTTGCCATTGAAAAACATCATGTTATTCATATACCAGAAATGTTTGAAGCTACTGACTGAATGAAAGGAGCTGGCATCTCACTCTCTTTGAATCTTCTTTATCATGCTAAGAGGAGCAGGAAAAAGCAAAAAATTTCAGAATTGCACCTTGCAATGCGGAGAAATTACTGTTTGTGCATTTACAATATTCATTGATTTTTGCCATTGAAAAACGTCCAGAAATGATTGAAGCTACTGACTGAATGAAAGAAGCTGGCATCTCACTCTCTTTGAATCTTGTTTATCATGCTAAGAGGAGCAGGAAAAAGCAAAAAATTTCAGAATTGCACCTTGCAATGCGGAGAAATTACTGTTTGTGCATTTACAATATTCATTGATTTTTGCCATTGAAAAACATCCAGAAATGATTGAAGCTACTGACTGAATGAAAGGAGCTGGCATCTCACTCTCTTTGAATCTTCTTTATCATGCTAAGAGGAGCAGGAAAAAGCAAAAAATTTCAGAATTGCACCTTGCAATGCGGAGAAATTACTGTTTGTGCATTTACAATATTCATTGATTTTTGCCATTGAAAAACATCATGTTATTCATATACCAGAAATGTTTGAAGCTACTGACTGAATGAAAGGAGCTGGCATCTCACTCTCTTTGAATCTTCTTTATCATGCTAAGAGGAGCAGGAAAAAGCAAAAAATTTCATAATTGCACCTTGCAATGCGGAGAAATTACTGTTTGTGCATTTACAATATTCATTGATTTTTGCCATTGAAAAACGTCCAGAAATGATTGAAGCTACTGACTGAATGAAAGGAGCTGGCATCTCACTCTCTTTGAATCATGTTTATCATGCTAAGAGGAGCAGGAAAAAGCAAAAAATTTCAGAAATGCACCTTGCAATGCGGAGAAATTACTGTTTGTGCATTTACAATATTCATTGATTTTTGCCATTGAAAAACGTCCAGAAATTATTGAAGCTACTGACTGAATGAAAGGAGCTGGCATCTCACTCTCTTTGAATCTTCTTTATCATGCTAAGAGGAGCAGGAAAAAGCAAAAAATTTCAGAATTGCACCTTGCAATGCGGAGAAATTACTGTTTGTGCATTTACAATATTCATTGATTTTTGCCATTGAAAAACATCATGTTATTCATATACCAGAAATGATTGAAGCTACTGACTGAATGAAAGGAGCTGGCATCTCACTCTCTTTGAATCTTCTTTATCATGCTAAGAGGAGCAGGAAAAAGTAAAAATTTTCAGAATTGCACTATGCAATGCGGAGAAATTACTGTTTGTGCATTTATAATATTCAATGATTTTTGCCATTGAAAAACGTCCAGAAATGATTGAAGCTACTGACTGAACGAAAGGAGCTGGCATCTCACTCTCTTTGAATCTTCTTTATCATGCTAAGAGGAGCAGGAAAAAGCAAAAAATTTCAGAATTGCACCTTGCAATGCGGAGAAATTACAGTTTGTGCATTTACAATATTCATTGATTTTTGCCATTGAAAAACATCCAGAAATGATTGAAGCTACTGACTGAATGAAAGGAGCTGGCATCTCACTCTCTTTGAATCTTCTTTATCATGCTAAGAGGAGCAGGAAAAAGCAAAAAATTTCAGAATTGCACCTTGCAATGCGGAGAAATTACTGTTTGTGCATTTACAATATTCATTGATTTTTGCCATTGAAAAACATCATGTTATTCATATACCAGAAATGTTTGAAGCTACTGACTGAATGAAAGGAGCTGGCATCTCACTCTCTTTGAATCTTCTTTATCATGCTAAGAGGAGCAGGAAAAAGCAAAAAATTTCAGAATTGCACCTTGCAATGCGGAGAAATTACTGTTTGTGCATTTACAATATTCATTGATTTTTGCCATTGAAAAACATGTTATTCATATACCAGAAATGTTTGAAGCTACTGACTGAATGAAAGGAGCTGGCACCTCACTCTCTTTGAATCTTTATCATGCTAAGAGGAGCGGGAAAAAGCAAAAAATTTCAGAATTGCACCTTGCAATGCGGAGAAATTACTGTTTGTGCATTTACAATATTCATTGATTTTTGCCATTGAAAAATGTCCAGAAATGATTGAAGGTACTGACTGAATGAAAGGAGCTGGCATCTCACTCTCTTTGAATCTTCTTTATCATGCTAAGAGGAGCAGGAAAAAGCAAAAAATTTCAGAATTGCACCTTGCAATGCGGAGAAATTACTGTTTGTGCATTTACAATATTCATTGATTTTTGCCATTGAAAAACGTCCAGAAATGATTGAAGCTACTGACTGAATGAAAGGAGCTGGCATCTCACTCTCTTTGAATCTTCTTTATTATGCTAAGAGGAGCAGGAAAAAGCAAAAAATTTCAGAATTGCACCTTGCAATGCGGAGAAATTACAGTTTGTGCATTTACAATATTCATTGATTTTTGCCATTGAAAAACATCCAGAAATGATTGAAGCTACTGACTGAATGAAAGGAGCTGGCATCTCACTCTCTTTGAATCTTCTTTATCATGCTAAGAGGAGCAGGAAAAAGCAAAAAATTTCAGAATTGCACCTTGCAATGCGGAGAAATTACTGTTTGTGCATTTACAATATTCATTGATTTTTGCCATTGAAAAACATCATGTTATTCATATACCAGAAATGTTTGAAGCTACTGACTGAATGAAAGGAGCTGGCATCTCACTCTCTTTGAATCTTCTTTATCATGCTAAGAGGAGCAGGAAAAAGCAAAAAATTTCAGAATTGCACCTTGCAATGTGGAGAAATTACTGTTTGTGCATTTACAATATTCATTGATTTTTACCATTGAAAAACATCCAGAAATGATTGAAGCTACTGACTGAATGAAAGTAGCTGGCATCTCACTCTCTTTGAATCTTCTTTATCATGCTAAGAGGAGCAGGAAAAAGCAAAAAATTTCAGACTTGCACCTTGCAATGCGGAGAAATTACTGTTTGTGCATTTACAATATTCATTGATTTTTGCCATTGAAAAACATCATGTTATTCATATACCAGAAATGTTTGAAGCTACTGACTGAATGAAAGGAGCTGGCATCTCACTCTCTTTGAATCTTCTTTATCATGCTAAGAGGAGCAGGAAAAAGCAAAAAATTTCAGAATTGCACCTTGCAATGCGGAGAAATTACTGTTTGTGCATTTACAATATTCATTGATTTTTGCCATTGAAAAACGTCCAGAAATGATTGAAGCTACTGACTGAATGAAAGGAGCTGGCATCTCACTCTCTTTGAATCTTGTTTATCATGCTAAGAGGAGCAGGAAAAAGCAAAAAATTTCAGAATTGCACCTTGCAATGCGGAGAAATTACTGTTTGTGCATTTACAATATTCATTGATTTTTGCCATTGAAAAACATCCAGAAATGATTGAAGCTACTGACTGAATGAAAGGAGCTGGCATCTCACTCTCTTTGAATCTTCTTTATCATGCTAAGAGGAGCAGGAAAAAGCAAAAAATTTCAGAATTGCACCTTGCAATGCGGAGAAATTACTGTTTGTGCATTTACAATATTCATTGATTTTTGCCATTGAAAAACATCATGTTATTCATATACCAGAAATGTTTGAAGCTACTGACTGAATGAAAGGAGCTGGCATCTCACTCTCTTTGAATCTTCTTTATCATGCTAAGAGGAGCAGGAAAAAGCAAAAAATTTCAGAATTGCACCTTGCAATGTGGAGAAATTACTGTTTGTGCATTTACAATATTCATTGATTTTTACCATTGAAAAACGTCCAGAAATGATTGAAGCTACTGACTGAATGAAAGTAGCTGGCATCTCACTCTCTTTGAATCTTCTTTATCATGCTAAGAGGAGCAGGAAAAAGCAAAAAATTTCAGACTTGCACCTTGCAATGCGGAGAAATTACTGTTTGTGCATTTACAATATTCATTGATTTTTGCCATTGAAAAACATCATGTTATTCATATACCAGAAATGTTTGAAGCTACTGACTGAATGAAAGGAAGCTGGCATCTCACTCTCTTTGAATCTTCTTTATCATGCTAAGAGGAGCAGGAAAAAGCAAAAAATTTCAGAATTGCACCTTGCAATGCGGAGAAATTACTGTTTGTGCATTTACAATATTCATTGATTTTTGCCATTGAAAAACGTCCAGAAATGATTGAAGCTACTGACTGAATGAAAGAAGCTGGCATCTCACTCTCTTTGAATCTTGTTTATCATGCTAAGAGGAGCAGGAAAAAGCAAAAAATTTCAGAATTGCACCTTGCAATGCGGAGAAATTACTGTTGTGCATTTACAATATTCATTGATTTTGCCATTGAAAAACATCCAGAAATGATTGAAGCTACTGACTGAATGAAAGGAGCTGGCATCTCACCTCTCTTTGAATCTTCTTTATCATGCTAAGAGGAGCAGGGAAAAAGCAAAAAATTTCAGAATTGCACCTTGCAATGCGGAGAAATTACTGTTTGTGCATTTACAATATTCATTGATTTTTGCCATTGAAAAACATCATGTTATTCATATACCAGAAATGTTTGAAGCTACTGACTGAATGAAAGGAGCTGGCATCTCACTCTCTTTGAATCTTCTTTATCATGCTAAGAGGAGCAGGAAAAAGCAAAAATTTCATAATTGCACCTTGCAATGCGGAGAAATTACTGTTTGTGCATTTACAATATTCATTGATTTTTGCCATTGAAAAACGTCCAGAAATGATTGAAGCTACTGACTGAATGAAAGGAGCTGGCATCTCACTCTCTTTGAATCATGTTTATCATGCTAAGAGGAGCAGGAAAAAGCAAAAAATTTCAGAAATGCACCTTGCAATGCGGAGAAATTACTGTTTGTGCATTTACAATATTCATTGATTTTTGCCATTGAAAAACGTCCAGAAATTATTGAAGCTACTGACTGAATGAAAGGAGCTGGCATCTCACTCTCTTTGAATCTTCTTTATCATGCTAAGAGGAGCAGGAAAAAGCAAAAAATTTCAGAATTGCACCTTGCAATGCGGAGAAATTACTGTTTGTGCATTTACAATATTCATTGATTTTTGCCATTGAAAAACATCATGTTATTCATATACCAGAAATGATTGAAGCTACTGACTGAATGAAAGGAGCTGGCATCTCACTCTCTTTGAATCTTCTTTATCATGCTAAGAGGAGCAGGAAAAAGTAAAAAATTTCAGAATTGCACTATGCAATGCGGAGAAATTACTGTTTGTGCATTTATAATATTCAATGATTTTTGCCATTGAAAAACGTCCAGAAATGATTGAAGCTACTGACTGAACGAAAGGAGCTGGCATCTCACTCTCTTTGAATCTTCTTTATCATGCTAAGAGGAGCAGGAAAAAGCAAAAAATTTCAGAATTGCACCTTGCAATGCGGAGAAATTACTGTTTGTGCATTTACAATATTCATTGATTTTTGCCATTGAAAAACATCATGTTATTCATATACCAGAAATGTTTGAAGCTACTGACTGAATGAAAGGAGCTGGCATCTCACTCTCTTTGAATCTTCTTTATCATGCTAAGAGGAGCAGGAAAAAGCAAAAAATTTCAGAATTGCAACTTGCAATGCGGAGAAATTACTGTTTGTGCATTTACAATATTCATTGATTTTTGCCA
This sequence comes from Phyllobates terribilis, assembly GCF_046119375.1. Lineage (NCBI taxonomy): Eukaryota > Metazoa > Chordata > Amphibia > Anura > Dendrobatidae > Phyllobates > Phyllobates terribilis. The sequence goes on from NW_027364410.1 coordinate 236,047, forward strand.
TTGAAAAACGTCCAGAAATGATTGAAGCTACTGACTGAATGAAAGGAGCTGGCATCTCACTCTCTTTGAATCTTCTTTATCATGCTAAGAGGAGCAGGTAAAAGCAAAAAATTTCAGAATTGCACCTTGCAATGCGGAGAAATTACTGTTTGTGCATTTACAATATTCATTGATTTTTGCCATTGAAAAACGTCCAGAAATGTTTGAAGCTACTGACTGAATGAAAGGAGCTGGCATCTCACTCTCTTTGAATCTTGTTTATCATGCTAAGAGGAGCAGGAAAAAGCAAAAAATTTCAGAATTGCACCTTGCAATGCGGAGAAATTACTGTTTGTGCATTTGCAATATTCATTGATTTTTGCCATTGAAAAACGTTCTATACCAGAAATGATTGAAGCTACTGACTGAATGAAAGGAGCTGGCATCTCACTCTCTTTGAATCTTCTTTATCATGCTAAGAGGAGCAGGAAAAAGCAAAAAATTTCAGAATTGCACCTTGCAATGCGGAGAAATTACTGTTTGTGCATTTACAATATTCATTGATTTTTGCCATTGAAAAACATCATGTTATTCATATACCAGAAATGATTGAAGCTACTGACTTAATGAAAGGAGCTGGCATCTCACTCTCTTTGAATCTTCTTTATCATGCTAAGAGGAGCAGGAAAAAGCAAAAAATTTCAGAATTGCACCTTGCAATGCGGAGAAATTACTGTTTGTGCATTTACAATATTCATTGATTTTTGCCATTGAAAAACATCATGTTATTCATATACCAGAAATGTTTGAAGCTACTGACTGAATGAAAGGAGCTGGCATCTCACTCTCTTTGAATCTTCTTTATCATGCTAAGAGGAGCAGGAAAAAGCAAAAAATTTCACAATTGCACCTTGCAATGCGGAGAAATTACTGTTTGTGCATTTACAATATTCATTGATTTTTACCATTGAAAAACGTCCAGAAATGATTGAGGCTACTGACTGAACGAAAGGAGCTGGCATCTCACTCTCTTTGAATCTTCTTTAACATGCTAAGAGGAGCAGGAAAAAGCAAAAAATTTCAGAATTGCACCTTGCAATGCGGAGAAATTACTGTTTGTGCATTTACAATATTCATTGATTTTTGCCATTGAAAAACATCATGT